>NC_142137.1:30986290-31141766 GCF_024610735.1 Ursus americanus
GAAATTATACCGGATGATTCCTATGTTGGTTACTAATATCAGATAATATCTTTTTCTTACAAAGAACATAAATTACAATTTTATATAGTCCAATACTTTCCAATATTTCTTAAGCTCTTGACATGCTCTAGGCATGATTCTAGAGCACGTTCACTTCATCATCACCACGAATTTATGAGGAATTTCCTTGCTAACCACTTGAATTCCAGAGAAAATGTTATCTTTAACCTTGTAGCATTGTTCCAACCATCAAAACTGGTACCTGTTTTTGTGAACACCCCTCCCACTTCACATACCCACTGCAGTAATGTGCATGTCCTTCCAAATAATCTATTAAGATCTGCTATCCATTGGCTCTGTTCTTGAAGGCATGCAGCATGTGAAATACACCACATTATTATCCACATTTCAGTAATATTTTCCCTTGGAAATTATATTAACAAAAGAAAAAACCCTTCAGACTATTGCCTGAACTTAGCTGAAATAACTTCGCGTATTAAGCTGAAATGGTTAGCATATTATTCTGAGGACTTGTGATTAACTGAATTTAATTTCTAGCCTATATCTGCTTATTACAGAATAGTTATTTAATAATTATCCTGAAATTATCCAATCATAATTTATCACCACAAAGCTATTTTCTCACAGAATCAACAGAGTATCTTTGGCTATTCTGGAACTTAATATTGGACTCACAACTATGATGACTGAATCTATCAAAATCTTAAGAGCATATTTGGATTTTTTAAAAAGATGTATTTATTTATTTATTTTAGAGAGAGAGCAGGAGTAGAGGCAGAGGGAGAGAATCTCAAGCGGACTCCCTGCTGAGCATGAAGCCTGACACCTGTCTGGGGCTTGATCTCATGGCCCTGAGATCATGACCTGAGCTGAAATTACCAGTAGGGCGCTTAATCGACAGATCCACCCAAGACGTCCCTGGATTTTTTTTTTTTATGGAAGCAGAACTATCATGTTTTTAGAATTATAATTTTTTTTTAAAGATTTTATTTATTTATTTGACAGAGATAGAGACAGCCAGCGAGAGAGGGAACACAAGCAGGGGGAGTGGGAGAGGAAGAAGCAGGCTCATAGCGGAAGAGCCTGATGTGGGGCTTGATCCCATAACGCCGGGATCATGCCCTGAGCTGAAGGCAGACGCTTAACAGCTGTGCCACCCAGGTGCCCCTAGAATTATAATTTTAATAATAATAACTATTTTAGAAAAAAAAACTTTCTAAGTTTTATGTTTACGTTTGTTTTCTGCCTGCAGACTGTGTCATTTTATAATGGTAGTAAAGTTAAACAAATGTAAATATTTTATCATTTTATCATTTTCTGTAAAATAAGAATAATAGTATCTAGGTTGAGGGTTTGGGGTAGAATTGGAACATATTACATGTAAAAAGCTGTTGGCAAAGGAAGCAACCAATATATACCTTCAATTATAATATCATGGACAAGCCTGATCAGGCATAAGCAATGACCTGGTGGAAAACCTCAGAGCTTTAAGCCCTCCTACTTTTAAATGGTGCAGTTTATGTTTTGCATGAAAAAGGCACAGGCTTTGGCCCTCCCTTCATTACCTGATTCACATGGGACCAGACCGGAAGCTCTGGCAGGGAGTGGCGGTTTGTGTTTGGTAACATTATAGCCCTGGGCATAGCATAGCACCCAGTGCACGAGGGCTGTGGGCTAAGTCTTAGATAATTGAAAGAGAATTATTGGTTGTGAGTGATAAGTAGTTCTTGTATTAGTTTCCTACCACTGTGGTTACAAATGACCATAAACCGGGTGGTTTAAAACAACAGATATTTTTATTTTCTCACAGTTCTAGAGGCCAGAGCCCCAAATCAGTTTTGCTGCGTTGAAATCAAGGTGTTAGCAGGGCGTCCCTTCTCCAGAGGCTCTGCTCTGGGGGAGAATCTGTTCTTTGCATCTTTTAGCTTCTTGCAGCTGCTGGCATTCCTCGTTTGTGGCTGCATAATTCCAATCTCTGCTCCATGGTTCATGGTTTTTCCCCCACCTATTATTGGTTTCAAATCTTCCCCTGCCTCCCTTACAAGGATACACGCAATTGCGTTTAGGTCCCTCCCAGATAATACAGGATAATCTCCTAATCTCAAATCCTTAGTTTAATAACAATGACAAAATTCCTGAATAACAGTGACCTCAGTTTCCAGGAATCAGGAACTATGTATCTTTGAGGGTCATTATTTATCCTACTTCAGTTATAAATCTTATTCTGTTCCTCCTCTCTAGCAGTTTAGGGTTATAGATGTATTCCATCATATAATACATTAAATAGAATGATATAAATATTTGTTATTTTATTTACTAAAGAATCCTAACTCTTTAGGGTCTCCAGATATGTTGACTAAAGTCAGCCTTTTTCTTTTTTAATATGTCCAGTACTCATTGAATTAAGTCTTTCTTTTTTTTAATTGGGGAGGAGTAACTATGGTAACTTTCTTTGTGTTGTTCTTCTCTGATAATTTGTGAATACCTTTTTTAATATTTTTTGGAAATTCAGAAAAATGTTTTTAAAAAAAGAAAAAAATATATATCACTTATAATTTAATTTCCCCAAGCCAGGATTTCTTAGAAATATGCTGAACATAATTCAGTTGACATTCTTTGTTAAGTCTCTTTCCAACAATACTAACAACATAAAATTGGAATAATAATTGTGATGGTTAATTGCATGTGTCAACATGACTGGGCTAACAAATGCCCATAGAGCTGGTAAAACATTATTCTTGGGTATGTCTGTGAAAGCGTTTCTGGAAGAGATTAGCATATGAATTGGTAGACAAGTAAAGAAAATCACTCTCACCGGTGTGGGAGGGCATTATCCAATCTGTTGAGGGCTTGAATAAAACAAAAAAGTGGAGGAAGGGGAAATGCTCTTTTTTCCTGAGCTGAGACATGCATTTTCTCATGCCCTCAGACAATGGTGCTCCTGGTTCTTAGGCATCTGGACTCAGACTGGAATGTACACCGTCAGCAGCCCCAAATCTTGGGCCTTTGGACTGTGGCTGAATTACACCATGGACTTTCCTTGCTCTCCACTGGCAGAGGACAGGTAGATTATTTGAATTCTCAGCCTCCACAAGTGTATGAGCCAATGGGCCAATTCCTAATAAACCCCCTCTCCCTCATTCTGTATATATAGAATGAGACTATATATTTATATACACACATATTATATTGCTTGTGTTTCTCTGGAAAACTCTATTTAATATGCTAATAAAAGTAAAAATCTACCATAATACATTCTGATACTGGTGTGGTCATATGAACAATACTATAAAATAATAAACACATAAAATTACATTTGCTAATGTGCCTTTGACTCAGGGAACTAATGTTACAAGATAGGAAAATATATTTTCTCCATTATAAGAGAAGTCAGGCCACTGGAAGGGTTACTGATGACTAGATGCTGATGTTGGAAAACAATCAAGGACCTGGGCACTTACCTAATCCACACCCACACTTTTCTGCTTTACCATTTTCTTTCTGCAGTCCAGCTTACTCTGTCTCCCCAGCACACAGAAGTAGAAGGACTTGATCTCACTGTTTATAGGCTCCCTCAATCCCAACAGCAAAATCCTGAGTTGGGTTCCAATTTATGTACAGTGGGGTGCGAGATATTGTGGCATGTTCCCTGTTATTATTGTTGCAATGGTAGGTAGTAAAAGGGGTGGTTTTGGAGTGAGTAGATCCTGTAATCAATGTCCAGTTACGTTTCAGCGGACCCCTGAAAGCCCAGCCTTCATCTGTTCATTACCTAAATCTAAACATATTTAAAACCGAGAAGGTGGAGGTTGGACCCTTTTGATCTTTCCATGGCATTTGCCTAGGTAAAGTAAAGCATTAAGGCTCATTTGACTTATCTGTGTGAACACTGCTATTTAGAGCAGCAAAGAGTTAATTGATTTCTTTTACTCTTTTTCTCTGGCTTTAATCTCATATTACACGCTATGAAATATGTGTTTGTTTTCTCTTTTGAACAATTTTCTCCACTGCTGCAAATCTGCATAGGGGATCATTATTTGACTTTGGAGATATATTTTGTTTATCATCACATAGTTTCTTCATTTCTCCAACTTTGTACAAACAAACTGGGGTTACTGAGAACCAATATATGTCAGAGCCCAGTAAACTCATTTCCTTTTACTATGACAGATACAATTATGAATAATCCATTTCTCAACATTTTCAGAGTATCCTATTTTCATTTTAGCTCAAAGGTCTTGGAGGGAAGAATAAATTTACTGCATTGAACTAGAATCAAAGGGGAAACAACTGGGTAAAATGGTTGAAAAAAAATTAAAGCTGTAGGTTTTTCCATCTGTGGAATCCAGTAGTGGCTTTTTTTCTATGGTTAGGAGAAGGTAATAGGCCAAGTTCATGAGTCAAAGCCACAGTTTCCTGGAGAGTGTTATGTTTTTTTGATGATATTCTGTATCTGGGTCAACCAAATATAGAATTTAAATGTGTTTCTCATAAAGATATTAACAAATACTCTGACTGGCATGCAGTGTTGTGCCAGTTTGGGCTATGGGCCCCTCTGGTAACCATTAGAGCTGATTCTAGAAAAGCTAAGATTGTGTAGAGCAGGCAGGGGAGGACATTGATATTCCAAATCTCTAATCTTAGCTACTTTTAGATTTTAGGTCAGTTTCTTTCCCACCCCAAGCAACTCAGCAGAGCCCCAAGTGCAGCCTGCCACCACACACCACACGAATCGCAAAGGCAGAGTCAGACTGGCCGTGCATATTTTTATGTCTAGGAATCAGAGATGATCAAATAATGAATCTATCCCTTAATTAATAAATTACCAATATAACCTTTTCACATTTCCAAGTTTATCTTTAATACTGCTTGCAATTGTATTTTATTTTTATTTTTAATTTTTTTATAATAATTTTTTATTATGTTATGTTAGTCACCATACAGTACATCCTTAGTTTTTGATGCATTGTTCCATGAATCGTTATTTGCATATAACACCCAGTGCTCCATGCAATATGGGCCCTCCTTAATACCTATCACCGGCCTATCCCAATCCCATCCGCCTCCCCTCTGAAGCCCTCAGTTTGTAATTGTATTTTAAAGTCATGGCAGTATCTTTGACTAGAACTGGAGATGGAAGATTAGCATGGGAAGATTCCTGCATGCTTCCCGCGTTTACCTGTTACAAGACTGGGATTCGGTGACTTCCATGAAAGCAGCAGATCTGCCTAACACACGAATCACAGCTCAAATAGTCAGGTCCAGAGGCTTTTCATGACTCAGAGACTGAAGCATTACTAGTCCAGTGTGTTGTCTTCTATCTATTCTTTCCAGTCCCCACCTCCTCCCCATTTTTGTTCTGTAAGATCTATAGGGATTCTTGGTATGTTAACTTTGAAAAGGCTTTGGTTTTATTACAAATTTAGGACTGAAAATCAAATGTGGTTTGAGAAATGTCTTAAGATATGGAATATTCAGTTTTTGTGGGGACCCTTGCAAGTTGAGTAGGCTTCTTTGAACTCTACATTGTTTTCTAGGAGGAACTTACTTAGTACTTGCTCATTTAACATCATCCTTCAACAGTTTTTACATATGCAATTAAGAAGAGTTCCCTTTGTTCTCATTTTAGTAAAAGCATTAATAATTGCTATAGTCTGGGGACTTAATTTTAGCAACTATTGAATGTACAGTATGATATAAATATTGAGATTGTTAGTGAAATAGATCATTATTATCAGCTCTGGCCATTTAATTTTAAGTACACACTGCTTTGTTCAGGTATTACAAGTTAGTAACAATTTAGAAATTACGTACAAATCAATTTAATAAGGAAATCAAATTTATATTTTTATGTACTTACTATAATTACAGACTAAAAGAAGTTGGCAAACCCGTATGTCATCATAACTACATATTAGATATAGTTACATAAAATATTGCTTCATAGACATAATTTAATGTGAAAGATCAATGATAAGAGCATGAAAGCTCTGCAAATATATGGCTTTAATTAATAATCAATAATAATGATAACAACAATAATAAATTTTCTTTCACAGTAGTCATTCCCAGAGGTAGGTAGAAACATAAGTAAAAAGTAAGAATAGATTTACTTTAAAGAAGTCAATACCTTTTGCCATATACACTTTCAGAGAAATAAAAACAAACAGCCGTTTTATGTACAGGAAAAGCACTATGCTTACTGATCAGAAAACTTAAGACATCTCTAATACATTAATGATAATCTATTCACACAAATAATCATATCGGGATGGTTAAAATGGCCTAAATTAGTGTTCAAGATGACAGTGGATTTACCTTTTATGGTGCTATACAAAAGAAAAATAACATGGACACTGTTTGTGGCATAATATTTTATCATTTTTACATTTGTAAGAACCAAGCTGATTTAAAAAAATGCTAATGATATAGTTTGCTTTTTCCACCTAACTATTCATTATTTCAATACTTTCGTTTTAATTCATAGAATTATATGAACTTGTAGGGACATAGAATCAACTGATTTTTTTTTTTACTTGATATAGTTTAAGCTTTCATTGAATATATAATTGATAATTACTCTGGAAAATTAGGGTTTACAGATAACTAAATATTTCCTATCTTGCCACATAAAGATACATCTGTTAAAAAACTTTTTTTATCTTTCTCGAATAGTTTCAAAGAACTTTTCCATTACTTAACAAAAATATGTGTGTAGTATACATAATATTTTATAATTTAAATTGACATTATATTGGAGATATCTTATTAAAATATAATCCTAAAAGGTTTTGAAATACTTATGTATGGATGTTACATTTTGAATAGCATCTAATAATCCAATACAGTAGATTTTTCATTGTGACCCTTCTTTTTTAATGAAAATATGGTTAGTGTTATTTTAGTCACTATTCTGAATTTGTTGTAAAGAATCTAAATTAAATTAATTTCATTTCATTTGGTGTTATCTATAGATTTACACTGACTATAAAACAGCAGTAAAGTGGTTTTACTAGTTAGTAAAATTTTAAAAAAGCCAACAGATATCTTTTAACAATAGATAAGAGAATATTTTTTTGAATTTACCTGTTTATCAATTTTCAGGTTTTTTTTCTTAGACTCTATCACAATCTGAAATGTTAAGAGAATAAAATAACCAAAGTGTGTTTTTCCCCCAATATGGTATTTGAGGATACAGTTACTAAAAACTTTGAAAGGAGTACTGAATTTTTACAGTCTAAGATTTGAATATTTTGAGACAAAATGGAGAAATCCTAAATAAGAAAAATAATGAAAATAACCTTAAGGAATGTGATAATGTGTGCAGTGCTTTATTTATTATATATTAATTTATTAAACAAATAGTACTAATATTTGTACAATGCCAAATACTGGAAATAAATCTATGAACAAGGTAGACATATTTTCTGTCTAGACAGAATCTGAGAGGCATACAGACACATGAACTGAAAATTGCAACATTGTGAGAGGACAGAATGGGTCATTTAAATCAGATACAAGTAAGACCGAGAGAAGGAATCCTAGAAGAAGAGGTTCTGATGAGGGATTAGAGGAATATGCCAGGCAAAAGCATGGAAAGGAAAGCATATGTTAGCTAGAAAGCTTCAAGTGTGGAGGCCCGAACAACAAAGGATTTAGTTGTAGAGGAATCCCAATGTGGGTAGAATGGCTGGGAGTGTAAGTAAGGTGGCTGGTGATTATTGTTGCAGTAGAGTTCCAAACAAGTGCCAGATCATAAGAGGTCTTATACACTGTACAAAGGGTGTCGACTTTATCAAAGGGGCTATAAAGTTCATTAGAGGATTTGCAAGGAAGTGACACGATCAGATTTGGCTACTGTAACAACAACACAGGATTTAGAATGGAAGGTAGATCGGAGTCAGATAAATTAGAAAGGAAATGTTAGGTTGATTTAATAATCCAGTGTCTAGAGCATGGTAATTTGCAATGTTATTGTGGTATTAAAGATGGAAATAAGTGGATGAATTGCATGCTGGGGAGGATAGACAAGAGGAAGGATTCAAAACTAGGTGTTTCATCTGATGTCCTGCATAGATGGTGATGTCTTTTACATAAAATTCTAAAAAAAGAAGGGACCAGAAAATTGCATGAAATGTCATTTGTACATTCATCGCATTTTATTTGCCTGAAGTAGCTATGTGATTGCAGCAAAACATTTGGAGTACCAAATTGTATTATTAATTTAATTATTTGATTGGTTGGTAGTTTTAATTGTATTTAATTTATAAATAATTTTGTTTGTCTTTTTAAGTTATTTATACCTTATTTAATATTTGAGTATGTTTAAGTGACAGTGGGGATACACCGGAATTTTTTTTCTTTAAAAATATATCATTAAACTAGTTAGAAGACACTCCTATATATCATATTCAAATTAATAATGATAATAGAAATAATAGGATAATAAGCTGTATCAGTTGTCTCATTCAAAGGGATTAATTAGAAAGAGTTTAATGAAGAGGTGATTTATTAAGCAGTGAACACAGGAAAGGAAAAACAGGGAAGCCACTGCCAGTTTAAGCCAGCATGGGTGAGAGCTGAAGCTCCAGAAGACAGAATGCTCAATAGGATTTGTGGCTACGAAGGAACACAGACTCTACCTGTTCATCCAGGCAGGTGCCACAGGGAAATCTGAGGGTGGGATAAGGTGCAATAAATACCCTAACCTCTCTCTTTACCTGCCCTCTGCTCTTCTTGACACTTCTCATTGGCTGAACCTTATTGGAAGCCACATGGCAAGAGGGACCAGGTGATATGCTTCCTTCACAAAAACCAGTTTCCTGAGTCACGGAGATCACAGGGAATAGAAATGAGAAAAGGGTCATGAAATGAAAACCAGCACGCAAGCAAAGAAGGATCTACTGAACATGGTCGGAGTGGAAACATTTTTCTTCTACCCTTCTAGGTTATTCAGCTGGTCTAAAAATTATCAACGTAAGACAGATTAACAGGAGAAAAACAAATTTAGTTTTGTACATATGGGAACCCCATAAAATAGGACACCCCAGGGCAGTCAGGCAGTTGAGGCTTATATGCCATCCTGAGCTAAAGAGTGGGTTTGGGCTTGGGGCTTCAAAGAGGTCGAGGGCAATTCACAGGAAGATAAGAAGAGTACCTGTTTGATAATCACATAATGTGCCCTACCATACAGGTAAGTCTTTCAGTTAAAATATTATCTTTGGTAATAGCTCT
Source organism: Ursus americanus (assembly GCF_024610735.1). Taxonomy (NCBI): domain Eukaryota; kingdom Metazoa; phylum Chordata; class Mammalia; order Carnivora; family Ursidae; genus Ursus; species Ursus americanus. Next base: position 30,995,546 of record NC_142137.1, read on the forward strand.
CTTTCTGGGACAGACTCTCTATCCAAATTCTTTTAAGAGAGAGGTAAAAGATTTTCTTATGTCCATTGCATCTTAATTGCCTTTAGCTCAAAATAATCCATGTGCTGAAGTGGCACGTTTTCGGATAGAATATTCTGCTCCTCTTCAACACCAACCACATACTCATGGTTTTTTGTTTTTTTCCTAGTGTACCAAAAATGCTTTCAGTTAGTAAGAATAAAAAGCAATCTTATAACTTAAACAGTTTATAGTTAAGTTGTAAAATAGCCACACAAATACAGGTGATGATGGATGTTTAAAATCTAGAAATATTTTGAAGGTAGAGACAGCAGCCTTTACTTTTGGAAAGGACATGTGGTAGGAGAAAGGAAAGGAGTCAAAAATGACTCAAGGGTACCTGGGTGGCTCAGTTGGTTAAGCATCGGCTTTCAGCTCAGGTCACGAACCCAGGGTCCTGGGATTGAGCTGGGCATTGTGCTCCCTGCTCAGCAGGGAGTGTACTTCTCTCTCTCCCTTTGCCCCACCCCCCTCTCCAGCTCATGCTCTCTCTCTCTCTCAAATAAATAAATAAAATCTTAAAAAATATAGGGTATATTCCCTTTACCAATTGTCCCAGAAGAGCAGGAATGTGTTCCATATACTTTTATTTCTACCAGCCATTATCTTTTGTTCTTATACTTAAAGTTGTCTTTGTTAGGATGGAGCCTATTTGCAAGGCAATGTGTGAAAAGAATATCACCTCTGCCTGTTTGAGTCCTGCCCTCTATTCAAAGTGTTTATTTCTCTGGCTCACCCATCTAGATGCTGTGTCAAGTGCAAATTCTTAAGTTCTACGTGGGAAAAAGGTGTGTGTGGGGTTATAAATGGTTTATTCTCTGCCAAGTTTTAAATCAATGACCATGAATGGCTATTTTTCCATTACTAATGTCTCATTTCTCACAAAACCATTGTGATCACTACCTAGTCCTACACGTGTTCACAGTCGATAGAGGCTGTAAGTTACAACCTAATGTGTATGATCCTTAGTGAGCTCCTTTAGGCTGGCAAGACTGACTTATTAAATAAATATATAATCAGCATATAAAAAGTGCTTAGACAAAAATTGGCTCTGATACGTTGCTTTGGATTTCTGATACCTTCATCCTCTTAAGAATTTAGGATTTCAGGTGGCGATTTGGAGTTATGAGATTTGACATGTACAGTGTAACAATATATAACATGTGCTGATATGTGAACACTCACTTCATTGCTACTTTGTAAAAACAAAATTTCCCAGCTGAAAATTTGCAGTAAATATTCAATTCAGTCTTCAGACAACAGTGGATTTCTTACATGTGAACATCTTACAGTGAATAAAATGGTATACCAGGTCGTTTATCTCTTAATCTCACAATTCTCAGACACAGATATCTTAACTCTATTTTAAAGATGAGAATAATTGGTAGTGGCATTAAGTGATTTGTCCCAAATCACACAGGCTTCAACTTCCAAGATTATTTTCTTGCAACTACCCCAACTACGGTAGCATGTGTCCTCACATCATGAGTAATTTGATAATAAAATTGATACTGACAAAAATAAGGAACTAAAATAAAAGTAATTTTGAAATGTGCCTAACTTCTGGTTAGAATTCATAGCCCTCTGAAAACATACTTGGACTTATAAATAACCTGTGTTCAAATCATAGATCTGCCCTTTGGGTGGACTGATAGACCTTGAGCAAATCTTTTTAACCTTGGTCAGTAGGGTTTTCTCATCTCAGTAACAGAAATCATAATATCTGCCAATAGAATTATTTTGAGAATAAAATGAGATAATACACAAAAAGTGCTAAACATGAAATCTGCTCATTATTTATTAAAAGTCTGATGTCCTTTTTCATTGCAAATATTTGTAAAATTGTCTACCAGTGGGCTTATAAATTATCACCTTAGCTTAATTAGGAACAAGGATAGTTAACAAAATTGATCCAAAAGCTTGATGGTTTTTCTATGCCTTGGAGTCATTTTCACCTTTTCTGTAACATGGAACAAACACTTTCAAGTCCAAAAATTCCAAATTATGTCCCTAATATTTGAAAACAGCAGGAAATGTCACCCTGGTCCTGTAAAATGTTGTGAAGTCTGTGGGAAAGAAACTGGTCCGTACAATGGCTGAAATAACAGTCGACACCCACTCAAACTCCATGAAGGAAAAATGCAAAGTGGTGCTGTGATATTAATGCCTCAGTGCCAATAACTGCATAAATTGATTTTATTACTATGGACTGATATTTTAATTACTCTTGTTATAATAGAACAAGGAAGACAGAGATGCTGATTACTATAAGTATTAAAAAGCATTACATTGCATGCGAGGAAATCTTAGGAGGAGAATTTGCATTACCTCGCCCTTTTAATTGTATTCATTTCTTTTTCCCCCCAATATTTGCTTTGAGATCAATATTCACAGAGCTTGTAATGTAATTAGAAGAATCATTAGCTATTAGGAGAATTAGCTTGGTTTGCAAGAAAAGAATAACAGAAAACTAATGGATTACCTGACTTGATCTGACATCTATAATGCCTCTGAATTCTTTATATAATATAAGATCTGAAATGTAAGTAAGAAAGAACTAAGGCACATGTACATATATTTAATCTTTTCAGCAAATCTTTTTGAAGACCTTTAATATGTACATAGCAATGAGCACTGTTTATCACTTCCTTGCATCTTCCTGATCTGTGTTTGGTAACAAAACATAGAAAACAGAACTTTGAGCTTGGCTTGAATGGATATATTTGTGTTATTTTCAGATTAAAGTCTATACTCTATATAGGATTGACTCTTAAGTAACCAAACTGAGACATTTTAGGGGCACCACTGATTAGAAATGCACTAGTCTAGCCACTGTGGAAGATACAAGATGGATAAAGACAGACGTACACACACAGACACACACACACATATATGAGAGAGAGAATAATCCAGAAATTTAGCATAGAGAGAAACGCCCCTGTGGCTATGGTGGTCCAGGAGGAAAAGAGCTTGTCTGTGAGGATGAATGAGGAACACTTCTTGGAGGAGGTAAGATTTATAGGGAGTCTACTAACATAGTCATAGGAAGGATGACTACACATCCACATACATTTGCTGGGACAGATCTAGCATAATTACTAACAACACCCTTTATCACTATTAAAACTATCCTTGCTTAGATCAAAAATTTTATCGTAACTTAAGCTATAGAGAAGTTTTGAAATTTGTTCTTTTTCCATGTTTAAACAACTGCTGTGTTTCTTGAATGACAATAAAATGATTCCCTCTCTATTTTGGAGACAATATTATTAGGATTTTTAGAATAGCTAAGCATTTTAAAGTGAAATCATGGGACGTATTAGTAATTTTCACTGCATTTTCCTGCATATGTGAATTTTGAAATATTTTCTTCCTTCTGTACGATCAAGATAAACAGAAAAATTAGTTTTCATTTTTTGGAGCTGACAATGTTAAATAAGAGCTCTATGCAAAGCTACGATCATATTTCTGTGAATAGAAATAGAGCTAAAATGAACACTCTAGAAATATAATACATTCCTGCTCAATCATTATCTGTAAAATTAGAAAGGCACCCTTGTGTAAAGATTAAATATCTGACTAAAATTCAGAAAACATAGGATGGCTCTGTGTGACCTTGGGCTATAACTTTTATTCTCTAAATTTAAGTTTCCTCATCTTTGAAATGACAAGGTTAGAATAGATGGTCATTAAGGTCTCTACCAGCCCTAATAGACTATTATTTGAAATTCAAATAGGTTAATATAAATTTTACTCTTGGTAGTGAAACTTCCTGAGGTGATTACTTAAAATAATTGAGAAAGTAATGGAGAAAAGTCTTCCAAAGAGAGTATAAAAATATGTTAGAAAAATGCAGTGAGAGAGACTAGAACCAGTAGACGGCCCTGGAAGATCTTCTTTATTGGGACATGTTTAATATGCATTAATATATATTTCTTGTTATTTTACTCTTGAACATCAAATTGCACCAAATTACTTGAGCTGCTTGTCCAAACCCAAGTTCTAAAACCCATTCTCAGGTATTTTAAAATGCAGTCATAATGCAATAAAGCAGCATTTCCAATGTTTGATCCTCAAGTCATGGGTCCAAACTATTCTACTGCCTTAGGTTATTTCCCTCCAGGCGGAGACTCTGAGCCAAGGATTCGAGTGCAAGTGATTTATTAAGGTTAGGATCCCAGGAGAAACTAAAGGAGGTGGGAGAGTAGGGAAACGGCAGCGCGGGGGACCTCCAAATAAAGATGTAACTTCAAGTGAAATTACAGACTCAGCCCGATCTGCAGGGGAGTTCTGGAGTATACCTGATGGTTTTCCCAGCAAAGAACCTGAGCTTTGGTATTCCTACATCAGTCAGTCATTGGCTGTGAGTCAGGAGTGAGGGTAAGAGAGGAATGGGAATGGAAGCAGTTATAAACTTCCCTGCATTTCTAGTTAGCCCAACTAGCAGACCAGTGCCGGTGCCCAAGGGAGATCATCAGTGGGCATTTTCAGGTGAGGCATTTTAGCAGTAAAAGAAGCAGAAGCTGGGGAATGGGACGTGGTGTCAGTAAAGGGACGTGAGAGTCTCTAGGTGGCACATCAGGAATGTCCACTGCAGTTATTCACCTCCTAATCTCTTTTCATGGTCAAACTAAAGTGAGCGATTTTAGATGCTATACCTCCCGAGACTGATGACACACGGTAGCATAGTATAGGTCTTAAGTAGGGGTGCAAGAAATTACTATTTCCCAAATAAATTTGACTAATTTATCAAGTAACGACCATCAGGAAAAAACGCACTGGAAATTTTGCCAATAGGACCTCAAGAATTTTGAGTTGGAGACATTTTCCTGAATCATAGCATTCTGTTCTAAATGGTATCTGAAGTGGGCTACAATACTTATTAAGGCACGTATACACGTATTCACTACCTTAACACTAGGAGATGGCTGTCAACATATTGTAATAAACTCTGAGAGAGGCCTCTAACTAAAGAGCCTGAGGGAATGGGATTGAAAAATGAAGCTGATAGTTTATATGGCCTCTGCCTGCAATTAGTCAGCGGACACAGTCTGCCTTTTGGCTCCTCCATTCAAGATCTATATCAATAGAAAAAGCAATCGACTGTCTCTCTCCCACTGGTGAACCACTTATTGAGGTAAAGTACTGAACTTAACCCCTGTCCATCTCATCCCTCGGTATAAATTCGCTTTTTATGCTTAGTCAAAATCTGCAACGCTGAGGGGAAAACCTAGATAGGGGGAAAGAGTAATTGAAGTTGCCTCATTACGTCCTGGAAGTGTGATAATACTTAAACTTACCATCATGTTCAGCCATGTGGTATGCCCTGTGTTAAGGACTTCACATGTGTCTTTTCATATAACTCACCCAACCATTCTGAGAAGGGAGTGATTAGGAAACTGATTCAACAAGGTTGGGAAACTTTCAAAAAGCCATAAAACTAGAAAGTGACAGAGTGGAGATTCACAAGTAGGTCTTTCTGAATTTTCATTCGACCATGGTAATTGTAGTTAAAGTAGTCAAGATGAGTTTTGTCGCCAATGCATAAAAAAAAATTTTGGTCATGCAAGTGCCCTACCTACTTAGAGAAACATAAAACGGGAGGCAGTCTGAAAGATTTGCTGTCAATGAAAGTATTTTTATTGGAGTAAATTTGCTTTAAATTGGCTTTAAAATCTGGAGCCACGGTTTCCTTTTTCAGTTAGCCGTCTAAAAGAGACAGTTGACTGGCACTGAAATGAGCAGATAACAAGATCAAGAGTATTCGTATACATTGCCTGTTGGCAAACATAACTTCTAGATACGGTTCTCCCCTCTCTAGGACAGTCATACAAACTAAAATGGGACCATGAATTCATGAGCAGTGGTAAGAGAACATCTTGAACACTCAGAAATCCCTGGAAATGATTTCCTTTAAGAGCTACAAGGAAATTATAAAATTTGACACCTGTTTGATGTGTTTAATAAGAGATAAGAAAGAATGACTTCTACGAGAAAGAAACAGAAATCACATGGAAGGAATCGGTTAAGATATAAAATCCACAGAATTTTATAAAAAGAGAGATAGTAACAGAAATGTTTACAGGGAAACTAAAAATGCAAGAGCAGAATTGACACTGTTATATTGTAGTAATGCTGTAGCAAAAAATACCTGAGTCCCTCCTCCAAAGTCACTTTTCCAGAATATTCAGGGGAAAACAAGATTAAAACAATGACAGAGAATATGACAGGTCATATAGTAAAGATTTAATCTAAGAGTTGTAGTTGTTCCTGGAAATAAAAACCAAATAATCATAGAAGCAATAATATAAAACTAATTTATTATGGATTCATTACAGAATTCAGGATACAGATAAAAATAATGTTGCTACAAGGGAAAAAAAAAGCACACACACACACACACACACACACACACACACACACACAAAACACCCTCAGAAAATACTTGAGACATTTTCAATTTTAATGATAAAGAAAAGCAAACTCTAGCATGCATTCAGGTAGAAAATTCTGCGGTTGTCTCCAGGCACAAGTCATCCTGAATTTAGTCTTCTCTTTTACAACTAAATATCAAATTGAATACAGAAAGTTTAGAGTTTTGACAGAGAAAAGTTTGTAATTCAATAAGTTTTATTTCCAGCTAAGATGTATTTTAAATGGGAAGGTAATAATGCAACAATTTCATCCACTCTAGGGTTCAGACAAATGCCTTTAATCACTTCTCCTAAAAGTTATTTAGAGTCAGGTGTGCCTGGGTGGCTCAGTCAGTTGAGCATCCAACTCTTGGTTTTGGATCAGGTCATGATCTCGTGGGTCCTGAGATCGAGCCCCGTGTTTGGCTCCATGCTCAAGGGGAGTCTGCTTGAAGGTTCTCTACCTCTGGCCCTCTTCCCACTCATGTGTGTGTGCTCTCTCTCAAATAAATAAATAAATCTTTTTTAAAAAGTTACTTGGGATCATATTCCAATTGACTGTGGAAACTCCAAATGATAATTTAAGACTTTGGAAGTTTAGGGATAAAAGCTGAATAGGGCTTTCATACATAACAAATGTATTGCCAAACCACCTTACAAGTCTGGAGAAATCATCATTTTACCAAGCTGTATCTATTTCAACTGTCCATTTGATTAAATCTATAAGAAGATTGAATAGTTGTCTCCTCCATTCATGGATTAAACTTGAAACAAAAAAATCCAATGAATTATTATTTACCACTTGTGATAGGCATGAATGATCCTATTATTGAATCCCCCCCAAATTCTCTAGGAATAAGCTCTCCCACAGAGAGTTTTCTACCATTCAGAAATCCAAATAAATGTGATTACAATTATGCGTAAGCACAGGAAATTGTTAAGCATGCACACATAACTATTTCTGAGGCATAGGAAAAGAAGCACAATAATTACTCATGTTTTATTTGAATGGTGGAACAATGTGTGGCATTTTTACATTTCATTTGATTTTCTTTTTGAATTTTCTGAAATGCTCATATTTATTATAAATTACAAAATAAAGCTGACATTAAAAACAAAAAGCAAAAACCACACAAGAACTTAATTCCTAAAAACCCAAAACAAAAAAAAAAAATGTTTGGGATTTAGGGTTATTCCCATAAATAATATTGTGAAGTTGGCTTTCCTTTTCACAGTTTTCACCCAGTGTAATAAATGTGCTTCTAAAGTCCTCTGGGAAGCAAAATGTTAAAGATGTGTCCCCAAGAGTCCCAATTTGTAGTTATTCAATCAAACATTAGTCTAGGTGCTGCCTTGAAGGGAGTCCAAAGATATAAGCAAGATTACTAATCAGTTAACTTTAAGATAGGGAGATTTTCTTGGATTATCTGGGGGGGCTCAATGAAATTATATGAGCCCTGTAATAGAAAAGGATGGCAGAGGGGAAGGCCAAGGTTGATTCAAAGAAGGAAGGAGTAGAAGAAATAGAATTAGGCTTCTATATATCTTTGCTGGCTTTTAAGATGGGGAAAACCATTGGCCAAGGGATGCAGGTAGCTTCTACGACATGAGAACAACCTCTGTCCAGAACGGAAACAAGGACTTCAGTCCTAAGCAGCATGAAACGGATTTCTGCAAAACAACCTATTTGGGCCTGGAAGCAGATTCTCCCCCAGAGCATCCAGATGAAAGCCACTCTGCTCATTACCTTGACTTTGGCATTGCATGCCCTTAAGCAGAGAAGCCAGTGTACTGTACTCAGACTTCTGGCCTACCGAAGTATGAATAATAAATGAGTCTTCTAAAAATATATATGCTTTATTTTTTTAGACAAGTTTTAGGTTTATGCAAAATTGAGTGGCCTAAAGATTTCCCACGTACTCCTGCCCTACACATGAAGTCTCCCCCATTATCAACATCCCTCACCACAGTGGTAATTTGTTACAACTGATGGACACACATTAATACATAATAATCACCCAAGATTTACATAAGGATTCCCTATTGGTGTACCTTCTATGGACCTGGACATATTTGTAATGACCTGTATTCAACGTTAGTATAGAACCTTTCCACTGCCCTAAAACTCCTTCACACTCTGCCAATTCATCCCTCCCAACTCCCTAAACCCAGGCAATGGGTCTTTTTTTTTTTTTTTAACTATTAAATCTGTGGTAATTTGTTAGAGCAGATAGAAAATTAATACAGGTCCCAATCCTTACCTTAAGGCTCCAGGGGAGCTTATAGTCTTATACTGTATTCAGTCCTTCTCCTATCTTTTATTTAAGGCTGTTTTTTCATTGGACTTGCTAAAGAATTTAAGGTTAATCTGTTAAACTAATTTAAATTAAGGCAAAAAGACAGTTAAATAAGAGTCTTTGTACTTTGAGCTGAAACTGTGGCTCTTGCTGGGATATTATTGGCTTGGAGAACATTTTGTGCAAGCAACTCTCTTATCATCTCTTACGTAATGATACGTATTAACTACCATGGATTTACCTGAAGAGCCAACATTGATTGTTCTAGTTGTTCTAATTGGAACCAGGAGCCTGGATTACATGGCCTTCTGTTTCTGAAAATCTCTAATTCTCTGAGAAGTGAAATTCTAACTGCTGTCAGATGATCAATATATATTACAGAAACACAAGTTTATTGAAAAGTAACCGTTATTAACAGTTATTCCCATTGCCAAATATCTTTGTTTTCTAAAGCTCACTTCTTGGTTGCTTTAAAAAAATCAATTCACCAGTATATTTAGAACGTGGTTTTATATACAAAAGTTTATGTATTGTGACATTAGAAGTATGGCTAGAAAAAGTTAAAGAGGCAATAAATGGATCCCCCGGGAAAATGCTTATATTCTTGGATTTATGGACACCGTGTTTTCTAGTTTTTCAAACTAATTCACTGATTAGTGTTGCCACTAGCATTTCTTTAATCTGTGAAAATACAGCTGCCCATAGAAACAGTGACTAGGTTCAGACTGAAGTAATTAAACAATTCACTTGGCACCTGTTCAGAGGGTCAGTTTACAATATTAGATTTAGATAAAATTGTCACTAATTTCACGAGGATTTTCACAAGTTCTCCTTTGCCTTTGTAAATTGTCAGTGCGTGGTCGACTAGACCAAACCTGTTCCAGCCTTCTGCTTTCAAGTTCGTATTTCCAGTTTAATAATTTGATTCTGAATGCAGCTATTGAGTTTATCATCTAAAGTTTAATAACTTAGACAAACTTTTAATTAATTCTCCAAATTACTTGCAAACTTTAAGGCTGCCTAAGGGTCTGAGGAACCCTTCTGTTGTTGCCTCTGTTGTTATGTAATGTTCTCCTTTGGCTGAGGAAGCCTCCCATGGAGAACCCAGACACCGTGATCCTGAGCTGACCTTGTCCGTCTAGCTCATGGGGTCTGGCTCTGAAGTTCGAAAATCTGAGTGGCAGAAGCTAATTTTCAAGGATCAACCTTGCTCCACATTATAAACAAAGTGCTGCAGTGCTGCCTGGAGTCAAGCAATGAGGAGGGTGAAGCATATTTAACTCAAATTTCAACTAGATTTGAGGAAGCAATGAGTAAATATTGGTCAAGAGAGGGCAATGCAGGATCTCTCCTGTGGAAGAAAGACCCGGAGACGTGTATTTTCAAGCTCCATACAGGGGAAGTGAACAGACTGGCAATTATAAAGGGTGGTGGAGGGTGAAAATAATTGAAATCTTGAGATTTGTGCTCCTCAGACCCTATTGCTTCTGCCTCACTTCCTGTTTGACCTTGAAGGAATGAGGGTCCTGATAACCCAAAAGCTGCCCCAGGGTTGTTGGAAGCCACCCATTAAAAAAAAAGGGGAAAAGCCCTTTAAGAGGATTATCTTTAGTTACATTTTAAAGGAAACCCCTGTGCTGAGGATAAACAACCTTTCCATTTTAAAAATTTATATGGATCCTGCATAAGGCAATATTCAGTGGGGAAGAAAAAAGTAGAGAGTGAACATGAAGATATTTTCTGGAACCGCATATTTTCCAAGTACTCTGACAATGAGATACTTAATGAAACTTCTCCAACTTCTGATTTACATTCTTTCTAAGAAAGTTAACACCTTCAGAAGCTGTCTGTTAAAAGAGCTAAAAATAATTCTGCAGTTCCATCATCACTTCCTGGATCCGATTTGTAAATCTCATGACAGCCATTTCTTTGTTGTTGTTTCCTGACAACAGTGCTTGTCAGAGCCTTGAGGTACTTAAGTTCTAAATTATGAAACTCAAAGATAAATAGTCCTTCCTAGTGGGACTGTGCTGAGTTAACATTAAAGGAGCAGCTAACTTAAGTGTTTGTTGCCCTTTATTTGGTCACCAGATACAATTGGAGGTTACTTTCATTGTTACCAGGGTTATGTTCAGAGATGTATGGTTCTTTTTCTAAGGCATGTGTAATGCAGCTCTTTTCAATTATGTGAAGAACTGCTTCCCTCAAGGTTACTGGACTGGTCCAAATAGAAATCTTTTCCTTCGCAGAATGCCATACGCTCCTAACCAGCTTCTTCCCAATCAGGTCGTACTCGAGCTCTGTAGGCCCATTGTGGAATTCCTTAATGAGTTGCTATCCATGGTTGTGCAGATTTCCTTTTTACTTGTAAGAAATTGGCACTATTATTATGGTTTTCTTTTAAAGGTGATTGAGTACAGAAGGCTCGTGTTGCATCGTACACAGCAGTATGCAAAACCGCAGTAGAAAGGAACATATAAAAATCTCCCTCTCTCTCTTAAATTAATATGAGGTTACATTGAACCTACGTTTATGTAATAGCAGAAAAAACTGGTTAACTGATTTCAGGAAATATTTTCTGTTCTTTGACTAATAATGATCACCTACTCTGATTTATTTTTACTTTTTTAAAAGTAATGTATATGGAGGCCTATAATTATATCTTACATTTTTAATTTTTTTATTTTGAGATAATTTTTTGATTCACATGCAAATAATACAGAGATCCATGTATCCTTTACCTAGTTTTTCCCCCAGAGAAACATCTTGCAAAACTACAGTACAATATTACCACCAGGACACTAAAACTGATCCAAGATATAAGATAAGGAGCATTTCCATCTCAAGGATGCTTCAGGTTACCTTTTTATGGCCCCACCCATTTTCCTTCCACCCACTCTCTTCTTAACCCCCAGCAACCATTAATTTGTTCTCCATTTCTACAATTTTGTCATTTCGAGAATGTTACAGATGTTGAATCATATATAAACGTAATCTTTGGGATTGGTGTTTTTCATTCAGCGTAATTTTCTGGAGATTCACCAAGTTGTCATGCATATCAGCAATGCACTCTTTTTGTTTTATTGCTGACCAGTATTCTATGGTACAGGATTACCACAATTCGATTAACCATTCAACCATTAAAGGACACAAGGTTGTTTCTATTTGGGGGTTAATACAAATAAAGTTGTGTAAACATGCATGCACAGGTTTCTGTGTGAACGTATATATGTTCTTAGGAGTGCAATAGTTTTTCACAGTGACTGTACCATTTTACACTCCTACCAGCACTGTATAAGGGATCCAGTTTATCCACATCCTTGCCAGCATTTGTGATTGCCAGCATTTTTCGTTTTAGCCATTCTGATAGGTTGGTAGTGCTATGTCATTGGGTGTCATTTGCATTTCCCTAATGGCTAATGGTGTTGAGCATCTTTTCATGTGCTAATTTGCCATCTGTATATCTCTTTTGGTTAAATGTCTCTTTGTGCCTTAGTCTACGATCTAATGGCATTGTTTGTTTCTCTTACTCTTGAGTTTTGAGAGCACAGCCAGAGTTTTAAAATTTAAATCTATAAATTTTAGAGCTGCTCTCAGCTTGTGTTTAGAAAAATCAAATGAGTGAGGGAAAAAGAAATAAAAATGTCAAGACTGACAAAAACGTGAAAAGAGTCACTCTGGTGAGGGGGGTCACAGCGTTTGGGAAGTAGTTTGTCATGGTCAAATTCTACAAATGACTTCAAGTGGATGCTCATAAAATGGAAAATATTATGTGAATTATGAAGTAATTGGGGCAAATTTACAAACTTTTGCTCCAGGTATAAAAGGGAATATATACATGCTAGAAAATTTAGAAACACAAAGAAGGATAAAGAGAGGGAAAAGTTACCAATGGATAATCACTTTTATTTTGTTTTATTCATTCCAAATTTTACATTCCTATTATATGTATAAGTTGGAATTATACTCTGTACCCAATTTTGTATACTATTAACTTCCATATTTTAAATTATATTTTGGATGCCTTCAAATATTTTTCAAAAATAAATGTAATGGTAATAATTTATTTAACCATTCACCTATTTTTGGACCTATTTTGAACATTTGGAATTTCACAGTTAGATACCTGGTCCATCCACAATTGTTTTATTTTTCTACGGTGTAAAGTAAGAATCAAAATATAGTTTTTTCCAGGGGCTCCTGGGTGGCTCAGTTGGTTAAATGACTGCCTTAGGCTCAGGTCATGATCCCAGAATCCTGGAATCCAGCCCCACATTACCCCTGCATCAGGCTCGCTGCTCAGCAGGGAGTCTGGTTCTCCCTTTCCCTCTGATTCTTCCCCCCTGTTCTCACTCTCATATAAATTCAATGTATAATAGATACAGAAGTATGCAGATATTTCTTTCTTGTGTCAATTTATATATTGCATTTCTAAAGAATTTGTCTATTTATCTTAGTTACTGAGTGATTTGATGTCTGTCCAATATTGGTAGTACATTACGTTGTCTCTCTTTGGCTTTCATTCTTATTTAGCCTTTTTTTTTTTTTTTTTTTTTTGCTGTAGGTTCTCTTTATCTCTACCTATGTTATCTATTTTATTTTTTTCTGATGTTATTTTTATTATTTCAGTCTTTCTACTTCCTTTGGGTGAGTTTCGCTATAGTTGCTTGAGAAGGAAGGTTGAATATTGATTTTTAACTTTTCTGATTAAATACGTCTTTAAAATTATACATTTCCCTCTAAACTCCGGTTTGCTTGTATTCCACACATTTTGATATGTTTCTTATCATTAAATTTAAATTATTTTCTAATTCCCATTCTGATTTCTATTTTGTTCAATAGATTTTCTAAAAATGTATTATATAATGTTCTATCAATTGGACTTCTTAATAAATTTTTAATTTATGTTCAGATTAATTCCATTGTGGTCAGAGAGTACACTCTTGAAATATTTCAATTTTTTAAAATGTATTGAGACTTGTATCCTAATCTAACATATGGCTATTTTAAGAGTTTTGTGAGTCCTTAAAAATATTGTGAATTCTCTTATTGTTTGGTGCATTGTTCTAATTATATTTTTATAAATTCCTTTACAGATAATATGTTTATTTTCAAATAGGCTTCTAAAGGACAATAACTCATGACAAACATCTAGATCCTTTACCTTTAGCTATGTGAAATTGAGTGAGAAAAAATAGAGTGTTCATCTAAGAATTGCTTTCTTTTAATGTGAGAATATCACTGACTACATTTTGTAGAAAAAATTTCTCCTTCTATATCCTAAAGTCTTCTTTCCAGCAGTTTAATGTAAATCTTTACAACATTTTCTGAACTAGTGTTAGATTTGAGAAAACGAGGTTGTAGTATGGACTCCTTTTAGAAAATGCTATTTTGAGGGGCGCCTGGGTGGCACAGCGGTTAAGCGTCTGCCTTCGGCTCAGGGCGTGATCCCGGCGTTCTGGGATCGAGCCCCACATCAGGCTCCTCCTCTAAGAGCCTGCTTCTTCCTCTCCCATTCCCCCTGCTTGTGTTCCCTCTCTCGCTGGCTGTCTCTATCTCTGTCAAATAAATAAATAAAATCTTTAAAAAAAAAAAAAAAAAAAAAAGAAAATGCTATTTTGAGAATAAATCCAAGTGTCATTCTTTAAAAAGAGAGAGAGAAAAACAAAGCTAAAAAAAAATTGAAAAGAGAAATCTGTCTTCCATCTCATTGTCACTATTGATAGTGCAATGTAGATGATGTGGTACGGAGTTGAAGGAGGAATCTTTCATATTTACCTTTTGTTGGTATAATTGCACAGAAAAGCGGAAAGAAAGATGTCAGCACCTCTTTGCAGGAACATGACCTTGCACTTTCTCTACTTGATTGCTAGCTAAATTCTAAAAGCGCATTGGTAGTAATTTAGGAGCTTGCCATTATCTCCTGTTAAATGTTTTGCATGTCGTAGTGTAACTCAGAAGCCTCATGCGATCACTTTCACCTGACAATTCTGAATGGGACTAACTGTTTATACACCATGTTCTGGTCTTCTCTTCTCCCTAACTTATTTTCCTTCTTGCTATACTTCTCCTGAATATAGCTGACACTTTCCCTCTTCACTGTTACTCAGTGAAATGGAGCATGCTTATGCTTCCCTATGGAAGATTCCACCCGCCCCCGCTTCCTGGAACAGTCAACTATCATCTATTGCTACATTATATGAATTCCATTATTTTTCCACTGTGTTAACTTCAAGTGCCTTAAGCTGAGTTTTTGTACCAGGGGACCAAAAGAACGAGAGTTTGTGAAAGTGAACTTATCATCAAAGCTATGTATCTATAATTTAATAGATTGCTTATTTATTCAGGTGTCTGTAAGATTTCCCAGGGAATTTCACAAGTTATGCCATTTTAATGAAACCCATCACATCTAATGTTCAAGGGAGAATAAACTAGATTCCATTTGGAACAATCAGTAATGACAAACACTGTAAGGATGAGACATTCTAAAATGAATAAGAATTCAATGAAGTTTTTTAAGACATCACTTTCGGACTTGCCTCTCATTACCATCTCTTTGGGATCTTTCTCTTTATTATATTTACCTGAGTTTTAACATTACTTCATGTTCATGTAATTGATGACATTTTAAATTTATTTTAGTATAAAGTCCAAAACAAGCCTTGTAACTTAATTTAAGATAATGGTTAACTAAAAACTGGTGTAAGCCATAAAATCAAGTTCTATCACTATATTTTTCTTCAAAAAAAAAAAAAAAAGACAACCTAGGCAAGATCACAGGATGTCATAGAATATTCTCCAGTGTTAAAGGATGAATGCTATTTTACTTAAGTAAAAAGTAAATATTCAATTTTCCCCTTCAAAATGACTGTCTAGTATCAAAAAGCCCTAGAAAAAATTCAAACTATGGTCACACTCGAACATGGAGAGAATTTGATTCCATTTATAAAACACTACTAACTTAACCCCAAGGTCAAGTGTTACCTTTAAGATCTGTTATGGCTAGTACTCATCATCACTTTTCTTTCGTTATCACCATTGTAGCCAAAGTATCTGCAATCCTTTAAAAGAAAGGTTTTATTTCCTTTTTCTTTTCCCAGTACCCTTTTCCTTTTCTGTTACTTTTTCTCTTTTTCTTCTCTTCCCCACTCTAGTTAACAATTAGGTTGCTTATCAGAGTTGTCACTAAGTCATCCCAGTGATCAAGAAGCAGAGAAAAAAATCTTAAGCATAATAAACCACTTCCTTTGTGGATGAGTTCTTGCAGTCAATTTATTTGTGCTGGCTTTGACCTAGTGCTGATATTATTTAGTTGACTAACAATAGTAAAATCCATGAAACTCCTTGTTTTCCAAAACGGGGATAATTACTACTTCATTGGGTTGGTGTAGATATCAAAGGGAATATTGCATGCAAAATTAAAAAAAAAACCTGTTTTTATTATCATCTCTTATAGGTGGTTAAAACTAAGATTAGGGCATCAGTAGAGAAGAGGAAAACAAATTGAATGCTTATTCATTAATTCATGAGCATTCAAATGATGCAATAAGAAATTTTACAGATTAATGATGGCAAGTTTAATACTACCAACAAATTGCAGGTGTGTGAGTGTTTGTAAACATACTAATTATTCATAGTTTCTTATAGGAAAAAGTTCCCTCCAAAATAAAATTTCTGTAATGTGGCATTTTGCTTTGAGCCTTGTTTTCTCCAGTGCTGTAGTCCATTTTGATAAATGCATGAGGAAGGCCAAAAGGAATGTACAAAAATCTTATGTGAAAGTAGGGCAGGCGATTCTCACCTGGAAGTCAGGCAGCCTGCATTGCCTGGCAGGTAAGAACATGTGATTGGCGTCAGATCACCACAGCTCCATCGCTTACTAGCTGCCTGACCCACAGGCTATTTAAACATCATGAGTTCTGCTTTCTGTATCTGTAGAATGCAGATCAAAATAGCATCTATTTCTTAGAGTTGTTATGAAGATGAAATGAGTTAATGAGTGTGCAGCACTTAGCACAATTCTCGTCAAACAGTAAATGCTCAATCCATGTGAATTATTACCGTCCTCGGATTTTTCGGCTTAGGTCTTCAGTGATGTTTTAGAATGTATGACTCTTTCACTCTGTTTTTCTACCATCCTAACTTTTCCTTCTCCAAACCTCTTATTTTCCCCTCATCTTCCTCTTTCCATCTTTTCTCTGCTGGGGACAGATGAAATCTTGATGATACTAGCTGAAAAGCAGGACTCCCTTACCTTGCCAGACCACAAGTGGGAGCTGAACGTGGATGATGGGAGCATGAATGATGGCATTGAATGGATATGAACAGATTTCGTGTATCTCAGTGTAATCTGTGGTGTCAGGTATGTCTACAGAGTCCTTCTATTTGAAATGTCCTCCAAGGTTGAATTAAATGCTGTAAGTGATGCTTACAGTCCCCGGCTTCACGCACCTCACAAATACTGCAACTTCGGAGAACGCTCCTTTAAGTATTATATGGCTGCCTGGATATTCTGAGCATTCATTGTTCGTGAGACATACAGTAGCCATTTTAGTGATAGCACCCACTCCTGCCTTCCTGCCACATCCAATATTCCCCCAGTCTTTCTTTCCTTCTTTCTTCCTTCCTTCCTTCCTTCCTTCCTTCCTTCCTTCCTTCCTTCCTTTCTTTCTTTTCTTTTCTTTCTTCTTTCTTTCTCTCTTTCTCTCTTTCTCTCTTTCTCTCTTTCTTTCTCTCTTTCTTTCTTTCTTTCTTTCTTTCTTTCTTTCTTTCTTTCTTTCTTTCTTTCTTCCTTCCTTCCTTCCTTCCTTCCTTCCTTCCTTCCTTCCTTCCTTCAAGATTTTATTTATTTGACAGAGAGAGAGAGACAGCCAGCAGGGGGAGCGGGAGAGGAAGAAGCAGGCTCCCGGTGGAGGAGCCTGATGCGAGGCTCAATCCCAGAATGCTGGGATCGGGCCCTGAGCCGAAGGCAGACGCTTAATGACTGAACCATCCAGGCGCCCCATCCCCAGCCTTTCATACCTTTTCTTTCCCCTCAAAGCATACATTACCTTCTAACCTATTATATATTTTGCTTGTTTATTTAATTTTTAAAGTTTTGATCTCTCTCGTCTAGAATGTAATCTTCATGAAAACCAAGATTTATGTCTTTTTTCCTTCACTAATGTATTCCCAGAACCTAGAAGGATATAATAGGCATATCAAGTTAACAGTGCCTCTAAGAAATTGATCAAAAACCAATTTATTTTTCACAAAAACTTTATACATTCTTTGCCTTATCTCATATAAGAGTATTATTCATTTATTCACATATGATTACTCAACATTTCCTATTGTCTGTGTAATTGATACCTCAAATTCAACATGCCCCAAACTGAACTCTTAATCTTCCCTGTGAATTTTTTTCCACTCACACTTTTCCAATCTGAGTTAAAAGCAAATTATTCACCCAGTTCCTTAGATTGAAAACTTGAGTCATTTTTTAAAAAAGATTTATTTATTTATTTATTTGAGAAAGAGAGAGAGAAAGAGAGAGTACAAGAGCAAGGGGTAAGGGAAGAGGGAGAGAGAGAAACAGACTCTCTGCTCAGCAGGGAGCCCAACATGGGGCTTGATCCCAGGACCCTGAGATCATGACCTGACCCAAAGGGAGACGCTTAACTGACTGAGCCACCCAGGTGTTCCTAAGTCATTTTTGACTCCTGTCCTTTCTCCTACCATATGTCCCTTCAAAAAGTAAATGCTGCTGTCCTTCAAAATATTTCTAGATTTGAAACATCCATAATTACCTATACTACTATCATACTGGTGGCGAGGGTCTTCTCTTGTCTGGGTTATTGTAAAACACCCCTTGCTGGCATGCCTGCTTCTATCCTTACCCCAGACAGACTCAGCTGTGAGACTGATCCATTTTTATTTAGAACAAAACTCAAAGTGATTACAAGGATTTACAAGATCCAGTTCAGTGCTTGAATCCTCACTAAATTCATCACTCAGGTAACTTCCAGTTACATTGGACTCTTTACTATCCTCTATCTTACTGAACAGACTCCATCTCAGGGCTGTTTTGTTGGCTTCTCCACTGTCACAAAATGCTCTTATTTCGCATATTGCAGGGAATTTCTTCTTATTCAGAAAGAAGATCTTACATACAATTTGGTCTATGGCTTTTAGACAATATATCCTCTGTATTTGCAAAGTGGAACAGAAACTCCACAGACATTTATACTTTTTTATAGTCTTAAAGCAATAATGTGCTTAAGTGTTGGCTCCATTAGATAGTATTCAGCCCTGAAATTGCACTGGAAAAAGGGATAAATGATTATGCCAAAAAAGCTCAGATGGCAAAATCCATATTAACTTGATATTACTAACTATATCTGGGTTTCTCATATTTGAAACAATGCCTGTCAGCTTCTAAAACCTCTAGGTGGGTTCTCTATTTCTTCATCAATTAGTGGAGAATTGGGCTACCAAAGTGTAGAACTTACTGTTTTCTGCAGTTATTTGCCAATGAAAATCAGTGGAAGATGATATTTGTTGCTGGTGTTGATACAGACAGACTTAGAATCTTAGTGTTTGTGAGAGCTTTATGATTGGTAATGCAGTATATTTTCAAGGATACTTCCTAGGGCTAGTCAGCCTGGATAGGGCATCCACTCAACCACTTACTAGCTGTGTACCCATGTAAATTGCTTAACCTCTCAATCTCCTCATCTACAAAACGAGGTTAATAATAACCTCCTTACAGGATAGCTAGGAAGATTAGAACAGCACTGGCTCACAGATACGCACTCAGAAAATAGTTTTCATTATTATGTTGTTCGCCCTCTCTTCTTAAATCCTATTTTTTGGTGAGGAAAAACATGTTACAGATATATATGAGAGTCTGAGTAATTCTTGGTTCCTGTCACAAATATCGTGTTTAAACATATAGACACACGCAAAATTTTTTAAAAAATTTTATTTATTTATTTGAGACAGAGAGAGGGAGAGGGAAAGCACAGAGGGAGATTGAGAGAGAAGCAGACTCCTTGCTGAGCAGAGAGCCCGATGCGGGGCTCAATCCCAGGACCCTGAGATCATGACCTGAGCTGAAGGCAGATGCTTAACTGACTGAGACACCCAGGCACCCCCCCCCCAAATTTTATATATAATTTCCATAGGTTTGCAAAAGCCCCTGAAGTTCTTACTGAATCACCAAGTGTCATCATATTCCTGGTTAAAAAGTCTTGTTTAAGATGATAAATTTTAACCCCACCATATCAATAATCACATTAATAATGAACAGTCTAAACACAACAGTTAAGAGAGATTTCTGTATTGGATAAAAAAGCAAGATCTAATTATATGCTCTCTAAAGAAAGCCCATTTAAATAATCAAGATATAGATCAGTTAAATTGAAAAGGATGATATCCTATGTATGAGAAAGGGTTAACACAGCGTGTCTGCATAGTTCGAATCCTGCACATCTAAAAGAAAGGCTTATTTTCATGATTGGCCTTTGGCTGACTCCTGGGAACTTAGCTCCTGGAATGTTCTGTCTGATAAGGGTATTATTGCAGCTCTAAGACATCGGGCTTTTCTGAATTAGTCTGTTCACATAGTTTATGCTAACAATATGATTTATGGTAAACATCGACTTTTGCTCTGGCATTTTAGATCTTAAGAAACTAAGATCATTCACATAGGTACTATATGCCTACAAGACGGATATCCAATGAAATCCTGGATAACTTGGTTTGTATGAGCTTTCCTCTTTGCACATGTTGTTAAGACATCATTGTTGGAGGAATTAAGGGAATTCCATGTAAATCCACTGGGAAGAGTCATTATGAAGCTTGTACCTGGTGTCATCTGGACTGCAACTTATGTGCCTTTCCCTTCTCTGATTTTATCCTGCATCCTTTTAGTAATAAATTATAACCATTATCACAAAGCTTATGAGTTCTTTGGGTTCTTTTAGTGAATCACTGAGCCTGAGAATAATCTTGTGGACCCCTAACACATCATACAAACACTAACCAAAAAAAAAAAGCTGGATTTTTTTATAATATCAGAGAAAGTAGACTTCAGAACAATGAAATTGTTAGGGGTAACAAGGTCATTACACAATGAACAAGGAACAATTCTGCAAGAAGACATAGCAATCTTAGATGTATACATACCTACCCTCTGAGTTCAAAATAAATAAAGTAAAAACTAATAGATCTAAAAAGAGAAATAGATGAATCTAAAATTACAGTTGGAGACTTCAGTACTCCTCTCCCCTTTGAAAGATAAAAGTTAATAAGTACAAATCTATTTTATTTCTATATGATAAATATAAACAATGGGAATTTGAAACTGAAAAAATCTTTTAAAAACTGCAGTATCTGTACGTTGAATACTACCAAATACTGAAGAAATAAATAAAAAGACCTAAATAAACCAAGAGATATACTATGTTTCTGGATACTGTGTTCCTGGATTGGAAAATGCAATGTTGTTAAAATGTCAATTCACCACAATTTTAGCTATAGATTCAATACAGTCCCATGGAAATCACTACTGGTTAGTTTTTGTTTTGTTTTATTTTTCTGGAGTAATCACCAAGCTGATTCTAAAATTCATATTGGATAAACAAGGGACTAAAATAGCCCGAATTATTTTGGCAAAGAAAAATTTTGGAGGACTCAAATTACCCAAATATTGGTCGTTTACTAAAAGTTACTCTATTTAAGACGCTGTCTCTCTGCAGTAAGACGTCTGACAGACAGCTGCATTTTCATGACTGATGCAATAGAAATATGCATTTATCTCCATTTTTTCTCAAAACTTCATGGAAAGGATGGTTAATAAATAAAAAACCTCACAAAAACAAAGAGATGAGAGGAAAGAATAATTTATGTTAACAACATTTTGGAACTGGAAAGCAGTTGATGATTAACCTAGCAGACCAGACAAAGCTAAAACGGGCCAGTATGTGTATAAAGCTCACAAGAAACAAAATGATTGTACTCATGGTAACTCAGATATTAAAGGCAACAGGTAGCTCTGAAAACAGAAGTGCAAAGCAAATTAAAAATGAAAAAATGATTGTATATGTTTAAAAGAGCAGTTAAATCCATCCATCCATCCATCCATCCATCCATCCATCCATCCATCCTCTTTTTTTGTTTTTGTTTTTGTAATCTCTACCCCCAGTGTGAGGCTTGAACCCACTACTGGGAGATCAAGAGTTGCATGTTATCCTGACTGAACCAACCGGACACCCTAACCATCCATCCTGTCTTACCTCAAATGGCCATGAGAGAGACTTCCTCTTCTGAGCCTCTGCAGAGGGCTGGAGCTTACTCTCTGGAGAACCTGAAACATACAGTCTGTCTCTGGACTTCCAGACATCAGAAACACTTTGAAGGTGGGGGTGACACAAGTCTACTTATGAGAGGTGAGAACTACCCCCCAACTTTCTCTTCTCAGGTCCCAGAATTCTAGCAACCATGCTTAACACTCACCCAATCCCAGCTTGCAGATGAGGAATTTCTTTCAGATGAAAGTGCCAGGTAATAAGAGAAAAGACCCCCCCAAAAAAGACCAGGTTTCTCCAAACTACTCTACAATGAGTCTCACCAATTCCCAAGCCCTAGTTACCGCGTATTAAACCCCAATCTACTTTTCCATGTATCACTCTTAAATATGAACTGACAGTAAAGAATCATTAGACATTTGAAATAAAAAATCTCCAACATAAAAGAGAAGAAAAAAACAAACTGAAAAATTGTGGAAATAAAAAATGAAAAGAACAGAAGAAAACTAAGAAAATAATTTGAGAGATAAGAGAATACAGTACATCCATGAAACCAAAACATATACGTATCTATTTATCCATGAAACATTCAGAAAACAATAAAGAAGTTTAAGTTAATCATCAGATAGCAGAAACTAACATTTCCAAAAGAATATTAAAAAAAAATTCCCAGAGGGTCACCTGGGTGACTCAGATGGTTAAGCATCTGCCTTCAGCTGAGGTCATGATCTCCAGGTCCTGGGATCCAGCCCCACATCGGGCTCCTGGCTCCACGACGAGTCGGCTTCACCCTCTCCTTCTGCCTCTCCCCACTGCTCATTCTCTCTCTCTCTCTTAAATAAATAAATAAATAAAATCCTTTTTAAAAATTCCCAGATAAAAATGGGGGAAGGGTAGAAATGATAATGAGAAAGAAAAAAAAGACACTGTGGTATTGGTGAGTGTATAGGCATGAATCAATGGAATAGAATACAGAGCTTATAAATGGATCCTCACATATAGTCAGTTAATATAGTCAACTAATTTTTGACAAAAGTACAAAAGTAATAAAATGGAAAAGTGATAGTATATTTAAAAAATGGCATTGGAAATGTTAGTCAACTCTTTTCCAAAAGTTGAACTTCAGTGCATAACTCGTATGTGATACAAAATTTAAACTCAAAATGAATGATGTCTAAATAAAATCATAAAAATATGAAATTTCTAGGAAAAAATTTAAGTGATAATTTGTATGCATTCATTAAGGCAAAGAGTTTTAAACTACAATACCCAAAGCAGGATCTATTTTAGAAATTAGTAAATGAGACTTTTTTTTTAATACAAAAATAATACTCTCTCAAGGTCACCATCAAGAGAATGAAAAGGTAAGATAAAGACTGGAAAAAATATTTTCAAGTGCTATATCTAACAAAGGATTACATTCAGGCATATGAAAAACTCTTAAAAATCAACAATATGAAACAAACAACCTAACTGAAAAAAACAGGGAGATGTTCTGAATGGAAACTTCACCAAAAAAGATAAATGGATGGGCAATAAATACAAGAAAATATGCTCAACATTGTTTGCTTTTGGGAACTAGAAATTAAAACCACAAAGAGGTGCCACTGCACACCTGTTAGAATGGCAAACAACACAGAACAAAACAAAACAAAACCAACCAACCAACCAACCAAACATAACCCTGACATTATCAAATGCTGGCTGGGATGCCAAGCAATTGGAACTCTCATTCACTGATGACAGGAATGCAAAATGATATAGCTATTTGGGAAAAAAAAATAGTATGGAGAGTTTATTTTAAAGTTAAACAGAATTAACCATAAAATCCAGTACTGCTACTCCTGGGTATTGATGAAAATAAAATAAACACATATGCTGTCAAAAATATTTATACATGAATTTGTAGCAGCATTATTAATAATCACCAAAAATTGGAAACAACCGAGATGTCCTTCTATAGGTGAATGGAAGATGAACTATGAAATATCTACACAGTGGATACCCCAGCAATACACAAGAAATTGCTATCAATTCACAACAACATAGATGCCTGTTAAATACATTTTACTAAGTGAAAGAAACAAGACCCATTAGGATGCACTTTATACTTCCATTGTATGATATTTTGGGAAAGGCAAAACTGTAATGGTGGGAGATACCAGTGGTGGCCAGTGGTTGGTGATGAAGGATGTACTATAAGGTGCAGCACAAAGGGAAATTAGGGAGTGTCAAAAATTAGTTATGGAATAGTTCTGTGTGTTTGTGGTAGTGAATAGAGAATTCTATGTATTGTCAATCCCCATAGAAGTTTATGCCAAAAATAGTAAATTTTAATGTTTGAAAAACATCGCAAATTGTGTGATGACTCTAATTACATACAGTTAAATGATATTAACACACAGAAGGGAATAGGAAAGAAAAGACTAATTTTGGAAAACTCCATTTTCACTGGCTACTATCAGGCCATGTGATGACAAAAAGAATAGTATACAAATACTGAGCTCTAGATGATAAAACTTGTCTCTCACAGTGGTATGTGCTAACGATTCTGAAACTATTTTATCCATGTAACAAATAAGTAAATATTTGTAGATGATGAAAGCCAAGTATCACACTGTTGGATAAATGTTAGAAATAACAAAAGGAGGAATCCTACATAAACCTAATATATCCATATGTGCACATATGTGTGTGTGTATAAATATACAGAAATAGATACAATTACACAGATGCTTCTGTATACATGCATGCTGTGTATGCATGCATACACATACACACCTAGAAACAGAAATATATATGAATGTGTATATATATATGTATACATATAATATATATGAATGTATATATATATATACATATAATTTCCTAGTTCTCTCTATTCAATAAGATAGTCTAGAAACTGTAACAATCCAGGAGCAATGAATACACCTAGTGTCCAGATCTTGGTTTCTAAAAATCATTTTCCAATTTAAAAAATGGGCTTCCTGGAGAAATGGATGACTCCAGGGCTGAGACAAACAAATCGCTAGATGTTCTTGGAGCCTGTTATATTATCACTTAGTAAGGAAGCACTCAAAAAACAAAAATATAGGGTCATGCTAAACGGATGAAAGAGCACTGAAAGAGTCCTCACTGGCCAAAGATGAAACAATTTGAACAACTAAATAATCATAGTATTAATTTCTCCCAATTATTATATTTCTTTTTAAAATTTTTCTTCTTTTTAAATTAAATTATAGGTACCTTACCAACACTGACCTCCAAATTGCTAAGTCCAACGGTCAATTCTTACTCATCTTAACCTGATCAATCAGCAGTGTTAACATAGTTGATCAGTGCCTCTCCTGGTATAATTGCTTCTCTTGACTTCCAGAAAGCTATACTCCCCACTTTATCCTTCTACCTTACTGGTTCTCTACCCCAGCCTCATGTAATAGCTGCTCCTCATCTCCTTCATGCATTCAAATATTGAGTTTGCCACAGGGCCCTCTCCTTGAACCTGTCCAGTGTATATATCTTTTAGCCTAGATCTCTACCGTGAACTTCAGTTTCCTTTATCTAAAGGTGTACCAGGCAATTTCACCTTGATAACAAATAGGAATCTTCAACTCAGCATGTTAAAAACTGAATTCTGGTCTTCCTTCCAGTCTTGCTCCTCTTTCAGCCTTTTCCTTCCAGGTAAGGCCAACTCAGGATGCTTTTAGCAAAAACCTCAGTATCATCTCACACCATGCATTCCACCTGTTTGCAAATCCTGTTGCATGTGCTTTAGCACTCACTCCAGACTTAACCAGTTCCTCCCATTTCCATGGCATTGGCCTCTCCTGAGCCATGTTAGGATTACTGCAAAATTTCTTGGCAGGACCCCGCTTCTACTTCCACCATTCTCCTATCACCCTTCCTACCCTTTCCAAACCTATCAGTACTTCTTGACACAGCTGCCAGAGTAATCACAGACTAACCCAGGCTGTATACTCCTCTGCTCAGGATGCTGAGATGACTTCCTATCTCATTCAGAGTGAAAGCCAGCATTCTTTCAAAGCATACAAGGTCTTACATAATTAAGCCCTCTCTTACTTCTCTGAGCTGATCCACTTTGGTGTCCCAAGCTCATTCTGTTCCAGCCACATTGGTTTCCTTGATGTTCCACAGCATGCTGTCATGTTCCTGTCAACACATGCTGCCGTAAGTCCTTTGCTCCAGCCTTTCTCTCGGTCTGAAATAGTCTTCAACAGCCAGCCAACTGATAGCTTCTCATTACTTCAAATCTTTGCTCAATTACCACCTTCACAACGAAGCTTCTCTAGCCATTCTCCTTAGTGCTCCAACCTGACACTTCCTCTTCTCTTTGCGATGCCAGATCCCTCTTATCTTAATCCTCTTGTATTTATTTTGTAAATGTCTCATTTTATATAGTAAAATAAATATCTTGAGTCTTACTGATATAAATGGATTTTGAATAAATAAATAGATTGGGGAGAAGGAAGAGTTTTTCCTTTCAGTATAATTCAACTTAATGAATGTAGAAGGAATAAAGGAAACAGAAAATCACTATTAGAATATTATGGCAGTAATCAATGCAGGCAAGATCCCTGGATGAATGGCAAAATTTGTGGATAAAAGTTTAAGGAGAAACAGGATGCTACATACCCTCCATATTAGTTACAATTATACAGAGAAACAGAACCAGTAGATCTGTGTATCTCTGCATATATCCATCTCTACCTATATCCATCTCTATCTATCTATCATCTATCTATCTATCTATCTATCTATCTATCTATCTATCTATCTATCATCTGTCTATCTTACTTATGAGGAATTGGCTCATGTGATTATGGAGGCTAAAGAAGCCCCATGATCTGCCATTTGCAAGCTGGAGACCCAGTAAAGCCAGTGTACAGTTCAGCCTGAGTTCAAAGGCCTGAGAACCAGGGGAACAGATAATGTAAATCCCAGTCCAAGGGCTGGAAAAAGATGAGCTGAGGTGTCCCAGCCCAGTCAGTAAGGCAAAAGAAAAAAAAAAAAAGCAAATTCCTTCTTCCTCTGCCTTTTGTTTTATTCAAGCCCTCAATAGATGGAGTGGTACCCACCCACATTGGAGAAAACCACCTGCTTTACTCAGTCCATCAATGCAAATGGTAGTCTCATCTGGAAGTACCATCAAAGACACATTCAGAAATAATGTTGAATCTGGTCACCCATGGCCAACTGAGTTGACACATAAAAGTAACCATCACAGATGTAAATTATGACCCCTCAGATAAACACAAAGGGAAACATTAACTTATAATGGAGAAAACAGGCAGGTATTTCCTTAACAAAATGATCAAGATTAAATTCCAGTAGTGAGACATAGGAACACTGTGTACTTCTGATATGATACCATGACTTCTCTCGAGGGCATGCGACCTCTGTGGTATGCTTGCTAAAATGTCATAACTTCATTCTCATCATAAGAAATCCTCAGAGAAACCCAAATTGAGGAATATTTTGCAAAGTACATGACCAGTGTTCTTCAAAAGTGTCAAGGACAAAGAAATACTTAGGCATTGTCACTGATTGAAAGAGACATGGCAACTAATTGGAAGGGCATTCTGGATAAATTTCAGATCAGAAGGAAACATTGGATAAAATCTACAATAGTTAATAGGATAGTACCAATATTAAGTTCTTGGAATTGATAATTGTCTGATGGTTATATAAGATGTTAACGTTAGGGTAAGGTGAATGAAGGGTATCTATGGACTCTTTATTCCATCTTTGGAAATTATTTAAAAATGAAAAGAACAAGTTATTCTTGAGTTGGCTGTACTTTCATTTCCCTTCCTTTCTAATATCTTTTTCTTATCGGTTTTATAATCCTTATGAAATTTTAACTGGAGGTAAATCAAATAAGCTGATTCTCATTTTTTTAATTTTGTATTATTACTACATTAAGTTTTTAGTGTTATACTAGGATTCTAGGGCATTTGATGAATAACTTGGTAGCTATTTTTCTAATCAACATTACATGAATACTAAAAAGGAGGAAATAGACTGCTACATTAACCCATTTCCTAATTTGCAATGAAATCCTCTGTACTTACTTAGCTTCAATGTGAATGGGGAGGGAGTTTTCTCTATATCAACAAGTAATCCTTAGACACTAGCTATGAGTCCTACAATTCAATCCGATTCTGACACTCTTTACCCGGAGATAGTGTCAGATCCCACAGGTTAAGGGCTAGTCCCACAAAACTGCCCTCCATACACATGCCTCAGGGGCCAATCCAAGTCCAGGTTGTTAACTGTGCTTCTGACCAACAGGTTATAGTTTGAAGTTTCCATCACCCCTTCTTGGGTTTAATTAATTTGCTAGAGTAGCTCCCAGAACTCAGAGAAACCTTTTCTTACTAGATCACTGGCTTATTATGAAAGGATACAACTCAGGAATAGCCAGATCAAAGAAATATATAAGGCAGTGTATGGGGAAGGGGTATGGAATGCCACTCTCCCTGAATCTCCACGTGTTCACTGAACCCCATCATTCTGGGGTTTTGTGGAGGCTACATTATATAGGCACGATTGATTAAATCATTGGTCACTGGTAATTGATTCCACCTCCAGACCTTCTATCCTCCCTGGAGGTATGTGTGGGGAGATGGGACTGAAAGATCCAACCTTACAATCAAATTTTTGGATCCCCTGGCAACAAGCCCCCGTCCTTTAGTTAACTGCTTGCTTTTCCAAGACCACCTTAGACATAATAAGTGGTACCTTTATCACTGTCTTCACTTAGGAAATTGCAATGATATTAGGAGCTCTGTGCCAGAAATAGAATAGGGACAAAGTCCAGATATATATATATATATATATATATGTATGTATATCTTAATATAGATTCAATATCACAGTGATGGAATTAATGAATTGGACTTACGATGCTGAATTTAGGTCAGGCTTTCAATTAGTTTGTTCATCTGTAAAGTGAGAGGGTGGAATAGATAAACTCTATGGTCCGTTCAGTCTTAACCTTCTGTGAAACACCACATATGAATGCTATTGGAGGAGGTTGCATTGATTTATTTGTTTAATTTATTTGGATTTAGAACTTTTCAAATTTAACAAAAAATTTTGTAAGTTCACAAATTATTCTGAGCTTTGGAGATATCCTCATCAGATGGTTGAATCTATTATTCTTAGCTCTCCTATTTATGTTATTGGCCCCATGGGTCCAGACATACTTTGTTTATCAGCAATGATGCCACTACCATTTTCAAGCAATTCTGTTCTCACGAAGCTACTTCAAGGATATGTTCTGGAGCCATCCTGTCTTTGGCTTCCTGTTTTATACACCATCTGGAAACTTCAGCTGGTACAGAATTTTAATCCTTACTATTTAAAAACAATTGCCCATGTAGACTGTTCAACTACCACCGATATCAAGGAAATATCCTTATCACGCATTCTGCTTCAAGAAGGAGAAGGATTACAATGGATACTTTTAAACAGCCCTATGTATTCCTTCATCCAAAGCATTCTTCTCAGGGCAATGGATTTACATTTCTGATAGTAATGGTAATTGGTTTTTAATGATTCCTGTGACGCCCCAGCTGAAAAGTTCATTTTGAATGTGAAAAAGTGATCTGTCAGCAACAACAAAAATCGTAAAAGGGTTGCTTCTTAAGTTTTCTTCTTAAGGCTTCTTCTTGGTTACAATACCCAAGTTAAAAAGTTATAAAATGGAAAAAAAAAGAGAAACTGATACTATATGCTAATTCTATGATTAAGAATATCAAATTCACACACCTCTGGGGCAGTGATTAGAGGTTCTCTAATCATTGCCCAGATCTGCATTCAGATACCGCCCCTTACCAGCTAAATAATGTTGGACAATGAACTTAACATCTATAAAGCATTGGTGACTAATGGGGCTCTTACTAGAATTAAGTGAGTTCTTTGACTTCAAAACCTTTTGCACAATCCTAGCACATGGGCAACTAAGTATCAACTCTTACTGCTGTAGTTGGGATGCTTATGCTGATGCTAATTAGTGAGGATGCTACCAAACGATTTATGAATATATTGCATTTGAAGTAGTTACTGTACTGTTTTTAGAGAGGTGGTGTCCTGTCACTGTCACCTGATTCACAATTTGAATTTCAATTAATTTAAGCTGTTTAAGGAAATGTACTGAAACAATTCAAATTACATCTCTACAAGGTAACAATAAAGGGACACAAGAGGACATGGACTCTTTCTCTCAGTGTGTGTGTGTGTGTGTGTGTGTGTGTGTGTGTGTGTGTGTGTATGTGTGGTTCTGAGTGTGTGGTAGGGTAAGAAAAAACATTAACTTTGGCAGTTGATAAGACGAAGAGGTATCTATTTTATTATTATTATTATTATTATTATTATTATTATTATTATCATTATTATTATTATTTTTACTCAGAATATACCTCTATAAACTTCCAGTACTTAATTATATAGCTGATATATTGTTTCTTGGAACTAGAGATACAATAAAAGAAGATTGCACTCTCCGATTTCCTGGTATATCTAGGTAGCCGTTCCTACCTCACTATCTCAGGACAGCCCTACCTGCACATGTATTGGACATACAGTACTGTATACACATATGGTACTTTATAGGTGCTGGTGACCTCCAAGCCAGAGGTCTGACTTCGAAATTCTGTGTATCATTGTTTAGATTGATGGAATTGTGACTCACTCTTGCTTTCAGTTATATCTGAAGTCCTGCTTTTGCATTTGAGATTTGATTCTGTTTCCATGGGCTTATTGTTTGTGGTTAAAAAAAAAAAAAAGCCACTCCTGTGCTTAGAAACTTCAGGAATCAATCTCAAGTGTTTGAAATGTTTGCTTAAACATTGCTTGCTTAATCAGGCTTTTAGCTGATTGCTACACAGTTCAATGTTTGCTTTATGTACTTCTAGAGGGTACAGTTATAAAACACCCTATGAATTGCTGCTGAAATGTACATTATTATCCAGGGGTCTTATTTCATTTGGTCATATTCTCATTGGAGCAGAATAAGAAGTATTTAAGGCATTTTTCTTCAAATTACCAAGAAAAATGTGAGCTTCCAAGAGACTTTTCTGGAGGAACTCATTATAGGTGTTTGAGATTATAGTTAAAGTTTTTGTTTTATGGCTTCACGTAGTCATAACTTTAAAATCCATTAACAATCATTTTGAAGTGCTTATTGATGTGTCTATGAATAAGAATCAAAACACAGCAAAATAACCAACCAACAAACCACAGGTATCTCCTAATGTTTGTGATAATTACATATGAGAGAAGAACTCTAAAATTGAATTAAAAAGTCTGATTGGCACTCCCCATCCTCATGTGTAACAATGAGCAAGGTAATAGATTCAGGAGTATACTATATATTTGCTTAAAGTCATCAATTCCTACATACAGGTTAAAGTTGATTAATAATCTCTACCACTATTTGAAAATTAAAATAACTTCAATTCAAATAATTTATATAATTCACATATGCCTAAAGTATAAGCAAGAATATCGTTATTTAATTTTAGTAAATAATTTTTCCTCACTAATTACAAGCTCCATGAAGGCAGGAGACTTGCCTAACGTCCACATAGGTTTGTTTCTTGCTATAAACCTGGATTACCATGACATCAACTCACAGCAGGGGTCAATAAATGGTAGCCGGCTAGGAGTCTGCCAGCAGGTGTATGCAGGACAGAACCGTGGCAGCTGACTGAACATACCTCCAAATGGCAGTTGCCTGGACGTACCTGGTTAATTCTCAGGAAACTTTGCCAGACTTCATGGAGTTCGTATTTTTTAAAAATACATTTTTCTTTTCAAGGTGATGATACATATAAAAGATACAATAAATTACTGTGACAAGAATAAGCCCAAGTTTATTGAAGAACCAAAATAAAGTATTTGCCAATTCTCAGGCACTGTTTCACCAAAAGTTATAGGTTGTTTAAGAAAAATTGTTCTGTCAGAATTTTCATACCAGGCATGTAATATTTTGATTGTTAATAAAACCTCATTCTGAGAGATACTCTACAAGCCTTTCCATTCAATCATTGATCAAAGGGTACAAATTTTACTTTAGAGTAGTAAAAAAGCTAAAAAGCAATTAGTATTTGGTGTTTAAGTAAGTATGTTGCTTTCTATATACAATTAATTTTAAATGATCACTTCTTTCAGGTATCTAGATAGAGGAAATATATCCAATAATATATACTGAATCCTCAAAAAAATGCCATTTTCTCTCTGAAAAATATCATTAAAATGTTTGACATCATATCCTATGCTTATTTTTCATAAGTCAGATTATGTGTTTTTTTGTTTTGTTTTGTTTTCATATACACCGAAAGCCCTTGCCATGTGAATGCTGCCCCACTGTATCTCTCCATCTATAAATATTGTGGGTTTTTTTCTGTTTCCTTCTCAATAGAATCTCTCAGATCCATCTTTTTCTCTCTCTTCCACTCAGTGTTGGCCCAGTCACGCTCTGCTTCCCGAGACTATGTTAGCAACCCCTGACTTATCTTCATTTTCAGTTTCTCCAGGTGTGCAGGTGTCCTTCTCACCTGGACTTCATGCCTCAACTCTCCATACCCCACCCTTCCTCTGTGCTAATATTGTCCACACTGCAACCAGAGTGATCTCCTAAAGAGTAAATAAATCACATCTTGTTAGTTCCTGGTTTACGTTTTTCCATCGTATTCCCTTTGCACTGAGGATGAAATCTAAACTCTCAGCAAGGCCAGGATGATGAGGGAGATGTGGCCTCTGCCTCCTTGCCTTTCATTCTCTATGCTCCAGCTCAGACTTTACAATAAGCCCAACAACACTCATTTTACAGATGAGCAAATAAAAGCCTAGGAAGGTTAAATTTATCCAAGATTACACAGCTGATCCATGATGCAACTCAGGTTTATTTGACTCCAGGATATACACTCTTATTCGATACTACAAAACTCACATTTCTTCCTCTGTGGAAACTTCCTTGGTATTTTAATTTGCAAAAAGATATTGTACCTTTACTAGTGCTTAACATTAGATTATTAATTATAATCGCATCTTTCCCTGCAAACTATGGGCTTCACAAGGCGTGTCCTAGTACACTGTTTGGCATAATGCCGAGCACGTGATCGGCAATAGGTAACAATTTTTAGGTGATTAATTATTCTGGGTGATAATTAATTAACAGAAAGCAGAAACATTATAGATATGTTGTAAATATTTCAATAAAATAAATTTCCTTGAATGTTGATAATTAATCATAATAGAAAGCTGGGAAGTACAATAGGCTTTCTATTTTTTTTTTCATTTTCTAACAGTCATTTTTTTATTTTAGTGCGTTCACTCAAAAGAAAGACAAAACAAAATTCTAGAAAATACTTCTTAGTTCTGGATGCACAAATAAAATTAAACAATCAATAACATTCATTTAGTATGTGGCAAATTAAATGCTATGAGAGATCTTAAGAAATTGAAAGATCAGAGGCTGCTTCTGAAGGTCTTGATTTTCTTGTCACTCAAATTGGTCAACGAAAAATATGAACACATGACAAGTACACAGAAAACCATAATTTTACCAACATATCCACAAAAGCCTGAAGATTCAGGTAAGTAGAAAGAAATTTCATGGACATTATTAGAGTCTCAAATGCTTGGACAAAGGACAAACTTGTCAGTAGAGATTTGATAGAGGAGTAAAATGATCTTTGGAGGGGGACAGTATTCTACACAAGAGAATTGGTGTATTAATATCAGACTCAAAGAGAAATTTTAAAATTTATTTTTAAGTCGGTATTAATTATTCATTTCCAAAGCAATGATTGTCAGCTAGATGGTGAGGGCAGAGATGGATGCATGGGGAAGGACATTTGAGTCAGCTGTACCCAGGTAAAAATCCTGATAGTCTCACTATGGAGGAGTTGTGATTTGATGAGAGGCACATTTCTATCCAGAAATTAAAAGCCGGTGGTTCTTTGTTCATCGTACTGTTAGCCAGACGTCTCTTCCAGTGTTCACAACCCTCACCAATTCATTTGTCTTTGCATGGAATTTACCACAGGCATTTTTAACCAAATCTAAGAGTTCAGTGACATTTCTTTTCCCACTCTCCCCACAACACATGGGAGGCAAACATCCCAGAAACTTCCCATCTCTCTTATTCACGAGCAGGCTTTATAGTGCTCTAGGTACAACATGGAAACTTCACTGTGATACGATAGTCGACCTCTGCCCCAGGAAAGATTGGCATTCCAAAGCTCTTCTCCTTGCCTTTTGAAGAATACCTTTATGTTTGATAGGGAGCCAAGATCCTGTCTATATCAGGAGTAAAGGCATTCTAGCATAATTATGCTGCAAAGGTTTCCACAAATACTGATATATAATAATGCAATTTAGATAACACAAACATTTTCACTTGTCTTAATTGAGTTTTATATATACTTCATTAGTACACTCAGTTGATGTATGGTGACCAATAGAGTTTTTTTTTTTTTTTTTTTAAAGATTTACCTATTTATTTGGGAGAGAGAGAGTACACACAAGTAGGGGTAGGAGTAGAGGGAGAGGGAGAGAAGGAGAGAGAGAATCCCAAGCAGATTCCAAGCTGAGCCAAGGGCAGGGGCCGGGCTCGATCTCATGACCCATGAGATCATGACTTGAGCTGAAACCAATACACTCAACTGACTAAGCCACGCAGGCGCCCCAAGCGGTAGAGTTTATTTATGATGACCAACGCAGTTGTCTACTAACTATAAATGGGTCAGAAGTTCTGCAGTTGGTCTGAGTCCTCTACTGTTTTACATCTAGAGTGTGTTCCTCTGAGCAGCATCAGCTTCACCGGGAGCTTGTTAGAAATGCTGGCCCTCAGCTCCACAGCAGCCCAGGTATTTGTGTTGACCTTAAAGTAAAAGATGTCCCATTCTAGGCAGAGCCTCTATGGCTATTTGTTGTGAAATATCAGTGTTTTCCCAAGTTCACACTGCCCCGTCCATTGAGGACTGATACTTCTGCAAAATACCATAAAAATAAATTTCTAGAAAAATTAAATTACAAAAATAATGAAAATTATGTATTAAATGCCAAATTTTTCACGTGTATGTGCACTACATTTAGCTTTATTAATTTTTTTCTTTATAGAGATGTATGAATGAATATAAAAAAAGCACAGGAGAAACTGTGAAACAATGAATATAATGCGTAACATAACCGTATTAAACATAATACAATTTGTGGAGTGTTTCTCGGTGCCAACGATTCATTGTGCTGTAGAGTTTCACATATTCTATCATGTGACCTTCATGATTTTTGGAGAGTATGTCCAGTTCATTTGCCCATTTTATAGGTAAGCAGTCTAAGGTTTAGGTTAAACAACTTGCTTGAGGTCACATAGCTAAAAAGCGATGGATCGTACATTTGAATCCAAGTTCTACATAACTTGAAAGCCTAAAACTTTTGCCTCCCTAAGACCCCCTTCTGATTTTTCCAAAGAATAAAGAAATTCAGAGAAAAAAATCCCAAGAAAGTCAGAAGAATGTTACTATTTCAATGCTTTCACTCCACCATCCATGCTCTTTTCTGTAATACAATTGATTGCAGGGGGTTTGCTACGCAAAAATAAAACTGCTGATTTTGGGGAGAGGGGGGATGGAGAGAGAGTGGTTAAAAATGAGATTGGTTCATTAATAGTGAGGATAAGCACTCAAAGGAATAAAACTCTTATCATGAACATTTACAATACTTTCATTACCAAAGAACTCCCTAGAGTGGAGAAAGATGTAAAAAAAAGTCATTTTGGGAATTAATATACAGTTTGGGTGGGGAGTTATTTGAATAAATATGTATGCTTTAAGCAAAAAAAAAAGACACAGAAATTAACAGATCTCATATTAACACCTGTTTCTGACTTAACATAGGGTTGAGATGAACTTCTGATAGCTTGAAAACAAGAACTAGGTTTCATTCTTCTATTTATTCCAACATCATTTGAGGGGAGTTGCTTGATGGGGAAGATTATAGAGGCAGGCTCCTCCATGGCTGCCCTTCTCTTAGTGGCATGGCTCACTGGCACCTGTGCTCAGACCTGAGTATTGAGCTAATGTTCACAGTAAATCTATTCTTGGCAACAGCGGATGCAGTCTGCAATATGATTGTTGATTTTGGTCATTCAAGACAATTGCCATCTACAATGCCAGGGATAGCTGTCACTGAGCTATATTTTTACATATAGCTCATTTTATTTTCCTCCCACCATTCTTTTCCTCTATGGGAGGAAATATTACACATCCTTCAGTAGATTAGAATTAGCCAACTACCTGCTTTGCAAATGATATATTAAAAATAAATAGAATGTGTAGAGACCAGCATTTCATTTGAGCAATAAGCTAATAAGCCGTCACTGCTATAATGGTGCTCCTACCAATTATTAATTGAAAATCAATTTGGTTTGCATTTCCAAAATGCTGTAATCACCTGGACAATAACATCACACTTCCAATATTTTCTTATGTGTTATTTAGACCTTGACAATTAAATCAGAAATGCAACATATTAATCCTCAGAGCCCTCATCCCTCAGTTTTTTCCCACTTTATCTTTATGATTAATTCAAAGATGGTCTGGTTAAGGGAATATTGCCCAACTCTGACCAGTAGATATTTATAAAATATAAACCCGGTGTTGAATTTTTTAAGAATTTGGTGTTGAAATTCTTGTAAATGGGTATTCACAAAATATGCATGAAGCACTGAAAGTTTTGAACTTTCTGGGTAAGGAAAATTTGTACATTTGTTGGTGTTGATTAGTACAAAAGGCGGAGGTTATGTGTTAAATACTTTCAAAATTACTAATGTTGTAACTGGATAACTTCCAGTTTTTTCTCTAAGTTACTACTTAGAGATAATTTGGTTTCAAACTCCTCAGTTTTCAGATTTGAAAACAGAGGCAGAAAGATGAAATGGTCAATGAACTAGCTAGTCCAATATCTTTTCTACTCTTGTTGAATTTACAATATTTAACTTGACAACAACAGAAGTTTAGTTATAACCATATTAAACTCACTAAGGAAACTTGGTTGTAGTTTCTGAGAATATAGGATTTATTCTGAGGGCGTAGAGTGTCCAGGGTTTTCTTTGTTTCTTCTCTTACTTTCTCTTTTGCTTAAAAAAAGGTTTCCCAATAACATATCAGACTGGGCTATCTGTTTCTTTATAGAGTTGCATCACTATTTTGAGGTCTTCTTTAAAAAAAGTTTTATTATTATTAATCCCATTTATTAGATGAAGAAGTAGGAACTTTTATCAATATTTTCAGTGCCAAATAGAATATAAATGATGGAACAAAGTCTGAAATCTTGATCTTATAACTCCCATCCCTGATATAAGCTCCCTATATTTCCTTGGGATTAATACCCACTTATATCTGAATAACAAGACCAAAACCAACTGCTGGGACTTAATAGGGTGAAAATGCTTTTGTCCTTGGAGCACTAGGGTTGTCTGGTTTTATTCCTACTACATGGACTAGAAAGGCAATACATACCTAATGACAGTGAGATACAATGACTCTTGGCACTGTGCTTCTGGAGCAAAATGGAATTATAGAGCTGGAATCCTAGCCATCAAGTATTTTATTACGTGGTCACAAGTGTCACTGGCTGTAAGGAACAGTGAAATCACTTTGCTTTAACCCTCTCTGGCACGTGGGTATGTGCCAAAATACCTTTTGAAAGTAAAAGGGTATTTCTACTAATCACATGCATGGTCTTCCTTATTCAATATTGTGTTTATATAAATTTCTGAAGAAAGAGTCTTGATAATTTAAATGAATGAATTAATTAAAATTTAATATAGTACTTTTTTTTTTTTTTTTTACTTGAAAGGAGTTTAGAAGCTATTCCAAAATTATCAAATCCATAAACTCACTTTTAGAGAATCCACTAAGATGCATTCTGGCCATATAATAATTTCATATTTTGGAATGAGAAACATGAGCTATAATTGGAATAGCACACTGACTTGA
Source organism: Ursus americanus (assembly GCF_024610735.1). NCBI lineage: Eukaryota > Metazoa > Chordata > Mammalia > Carnivora > Ursidae > Ursus > Ursus americanus. Next base: position 31,033,633 of record NC_142137.1, read on the forward strand.
AACTTTATAAATCTCTTTCTTCCTTGGGCCTAGTTGCCAGAGAAGCACATGCATTTAATCTTTATTAGAAACTGGAGTTGGCTTTCAAAATCAACCTTCTTATAGCTCATCGCATTTCTTAAAGTGAGTTTTTTAGAGGTATCATAGAGCTAGACTTGTATAAAGTAGCCGTTACTATATTTCTCATAGTTGCGTGGGTCTTTATAGATTGCAAAATGTCACAAACTTTATTTCATGCCAATCTTACAACCAGCATCTGGGTATTTATTTTTAAATTGAATTTAATTTTTAGGTTTTTTGCTAAAGATTTTATTTATTTATTTTTTTAAGCAATCTTTACATCCAGGAAGCAGCTCAAACTCACAGTCCTGAGATCTAGTCATATGCTCCACCAAGTGAGCCAGCCAGGAGCCCCAAGGTATTACTTAATTAGTTTTATTTTAGAGAGAGCTGGAAGAGAAGGAGAGAGAAAATCCTCAAGCAGACTCCCCGCTGAGCAGGGAGCCTGATGTGGGGCTTGATCCCAGGACTCCAAGATCATGACCTAGCCAAAATCAAGAGCCAGCTGCTTAACCGACTGAGCCACCCAGGTACCCCCAGAGTATTAATTTTTTATTCAAATTGGGAGTTTCAAAGAAACAAACAAAAAGAAAAAACAGATAAATACCAATCCTCCACCACCACCACTACAAAATGCCTGGACTCTGAATTTGAGAGAATTTCTCGCCAGCATGCAGTTGGAAAGCCTAAAAAAGAACACTTGAAACCTAATCCAAATACTTTCTTCCCCTTTTTGAGCCAGCCTCCTGGACACCTTGGTATCCGCAATAGCATACTTCTAGCATCCCTGGGCCCAGAAAGATTGAGTTCTGTTCACGTTTTTTAATTCTCTCTAAGCTTTGGTTTCCTCATCTGTACAATGAAGTTAAGGCTTTAGTGCTTTAAATGAAACAATGTATCTGTGGCACATGGTACCAATGTGAATATAAGGCATCTTTACTAAGTTGAAAGTTACTATTGTAGTTTATGATTGCAAGGTTAATGTGGGGAGCAGTACAATATAATGGAGGGACTTGCCCCAGAAGTTACAGTGTCTGAAACGCTGTCCAGCAGGAGCTTTACAAGCTGAGTTACATGAGTAAATGTCGCAGCCTCCTTAGAGAACAGATTTTAAGATACATAAACAAGGTTAACTATACCTCCTCCTTTAAGTTGCCACATCTCTGGTAAGGATAAAATCAGTTAAGGCAAATGGAAATAATTTATTGCTATTACCTATAAACTTTTATGCTAATTTACATGTGTTTTTTTAGTTTCTTGGAACTAATTTAAAAACCTCCTGAACACTTTTTTTTTTGAGGGGCCATCAACATTATAAGTATGAATATTTAGAAGGTGGCATTAGCAAAAGTTTTCCAAAGCACAAAGTATAAGAAATCAGGGTTAAGAAAATTGCTTGTCCATGAGTCATCCCTCCAGAAATAATTGTTTAAATCATAGAGGAAAATATTTCATCAAATTCACTTGTTAGTACAACTTTATTGTAGAAATTTTTCCAGTAAGTTTAGAAGCAATAAAACCTAGACAGAAAACATAAATTACATAGTAAGAATAGAACCTATAACATTGATCTGTTATTTATTACATTAGACTAAGTATGCTTACCTTAGTCTATTTTAATATTATTATTTTACACTTGATCTTGTTTTACCCCTCATTTTTAATCCTTGAGTCTTAAGACACATGTTGGAAGATTATAGAGATAATGAAGTTAATATAAAGCACAGATAATTTTTCTTTATTAACCTTTAAAGACTATTGGCACTCAATACTCGTACTATCATTTGCAAAATATTTTCTCTTTAAATATACATAAATCCAGGTCAGTAATTAATAAGTTTATATTCTTATACATAAATGCTTAAAGTTTCTATGTTATCTATCAGAAAGTTATATTTCCTTAATTTAAAAAATGCAAACCATTGCTGTGACATCAGTATTTAATTTAAGAACCCTATGAGAAAGAGTGGGAAGCTACTGCGTTAAAAGCATGGTCTTCCTGGGTTATCGGTTCTCTGGAGATTGAGACTGTTCTTATTTATCATTATAATTCAAACGTCCAACTTAAAAGCTGTTTGTATATATAGTGGTGGATCGAAGTTGTTAAATTTAACTATCCTATTGAATTAATTACCACCATGCGAAATGATGTTCCCCTATGTGTGATTCTAGGCCTTTTCAGGTGCTAAATTTAATGATTTAAAATTGGCAAATCTGTTTTTTTCCTCACAAAATTAACTTTCTGAGGTTATTATTGTGACTTTTATTCAAGACCTACTCAAAAGGAGAGTTTGTTACTTAAAGTCTTAGGAGGCTTCCATAGCCTTGTCCTGTGTCAGTCAGTGATCTCAGATACAAACGGTAGAAGAATTCTTAAAGTCGTTTTTTTTTTTTTTTAAGTATTCAAGAGTATTAAAGAGTTTAGCAATTAGGAAAGCCAGATGTCCGACCTCAATGTCACACAGCCAGAAGTGATGCTCACACCACACTTGCTGGATCTCCTAGCCACTGGACATACAGACACCACTGGCAGCATCATTGTTGCTGACCTAGATGGCAGGATGTCCGTCCCACTGTCCTGCGACCTGGATCCCTCTACAGCCACAACCTTCCCCAAATTGACTCAGTTTCGGTTTCTTCACATTGCCCATGTCTGAATGAAAGTCTCAAGTAGTTGAGTCCGACTGGCAAAGCCTAGGGCACATACTAGCACCCTGGGTGCAAATGGAGGTTCTGACTTCTGTTTGAATTGGGGGTACACAGGATGCATAAAATGAAGTTTTCCCAGGGTGCCTGAGTGGCTCAGTTGGGCGTCTGCCTTTGGCTCAGGGCGTGATCCTGGTGTTCTGGGATCGAGCCCCACATCAGGCTCCTCCACTGGTAGCCTGCTTCTTCTCCCACTCCCCCTGCTTGTGTTCCCTCTCTCGCTGGCTGTCTCTATCTCTGTCAAATAGATAAGTAAAATCTTTACAAAAAAAAATATGAAGTTTTCCCAGATAGGACAGTATTGAAAAAGTGCTGTGTTATAGGAAACATCACATATTTCTGCCATAAGTCCTTACTCCCCTCTCTGCCCTCGCTATTTCCACATACCCTCGCTCTCTCTGTTTTAGTCATAATTGTCTTTTTTTAAAGTTACCTTTGACAAAAGGATTTTTGTACATGCTGTATTTCATTCTCCATCAAAGGCTACAGTCCTACTTGTCTTACTTTTCTCACAGACCTAAAGAGAAAATAAAATAAGATAATTTGCAGACACTTTGAGAAGCAAAACATTTATTTTAATACAAAGTATTATTATTCGTATGATTATCAATTAACACTTTTGTGGAAGGACCAGGGCATATTACATTGACATCACCATAGCCTCAGGAAGATCATTCCTTAGTAGATTTATCATGTCGTCTGCTAAAGGAGGTGAGGCTAACTAACGTCTTTACTATAAATAAGCAAGAATGTACTACTTAATCCATTAAAAAAGATTTCTTTGAAAAAATCTAAAGAAGCTTTAACTATGAGACTGGTGTTTATAGATAGTAAAGATCTTTCTTTATTAATTAGTTTTAGAGGAGTTTAGTATAATTTTTACCAGTATGAACACAGAATTGGCCAGACCTTAATTCTTGGGTCCTTAGTTACCAGTTTCGTAACTAAGAGAGTTATTTAACCTCCAGTCCCAGTGTCACTTTTTTGAAAATTCATCCTATCTGGAATTATTATAATTAAGAGAGATACTATGTATAAATTATATGCCACAGTATCTGGCATATATTATGTGGTAAAACACAAGTTGGTATAAGTATTACATTATTTTAGATGTTAGAGGAAAGGGATTGAAAGCATAGCATTTAATTTCTTCTCCCTTTTGTGAGGTGGGTATGTGTGTGTTTCCTTTGCAAGACGCCCGACAGACTGAATCAGGAAGGAAATCAATTGTTGCCACTCTTGATTCATCTTTCTGGAAGGAAGTCTCCTTTTCTGTCTATTGCAGCAATCTGAAGACAAATCTAAAGGTGATATTTTTGCATAATTTAAATTTTAAATGGTCTTAATGTTTTTGTATGAAACTCCCTACTAAGCTGAAAGTGATGCACAACATTTGCCTTTTTCTCTTATAAAAATCTCATTATGCATGTTAACTCTAAATTATACAAAGTGAATAAAAATATGTTTTATTTTAGTTTTGAGCCAGGGTTAAGCACCCTACCATTGATGTATTAATTGACCAATATTTAAATATCTGTGTTGCCGTAATACAATGAAATATACTGTTTAAATACCAATCTCTACTTTTATAATCTTTAATAAAAACTGGTTAATTGCTGTTGAGATCAGAATTTAGCACAGAAATATTATTGATATTAATATTATACCCACACTCAGACTATTCAGACTAGTTTATAATAGAAATTTCATTTTCACTGAATATGCATCAATATGACTCATTTTTATAACATTAACCTTTTTTTTAAGTCACTCAAATTGAATTTGTTGTTGGCCATTGATTAACATTTATTTTCGGTGAACTTTTGTGTGATGAGAATATGATGTAATATCTTAGACTTCTTGAGAAAAATTAGGAGAGAGATTAGAAAATAACATGGAGACTTTTACATGAAAATACCTTTTGAGAAGAAAGAGACATATGTTTATTATCAAAAATTGAAGTATTCTTTCTAAAAATTATTCTAATCATCTGTTGAGAAATATTTGTAATAGAAAGGATATGCCAAAATAATACACTTTTTAAAAATTGTCTGTCTGAATATAAGTCCTTAAACACAACATAAACAAACAAACAAACAAACAAAAAACACCTTAAACCAAGTCTACCTCAGACAATGTCTGTCTTGGGATACTGATTTAGAAAGTGATAAGAGGAATACAAAGGGAAAGACAAGATAATTTTCAGTTTTTGGCATTCAAAGTAGGATTATATAACAGTAAACAGTCTTGCAAGCCAGGGTATTGTAGTGAAAAAGGATTTGGAGATTTCACATCAAAGATTCCTTTTCCCTGTGATAAAGTAGTAAAGATGTACTTAGAATATTAAGTAATTTTTCCATGGCCTCCTGGTCTTTATATGTTAGTAACATACAGCACATTAAGAAGAACAAAATAAAGCAGGCTGTATTCTGGCCCTAAAAAAGGGAACAGAGAAGAAGAGGAGCATAAAGAAATGGGAGGAGAAGAAAGAGAATCATGTGTTCTGACTTTCTGGTCCTCAGTAATTAAAGAAATGGTTCAAAGTGGTTCTCAGCTACTATTTGGAGCTCTGTGTAAAACCTTTCCCTGTGGCATATAAAAGAGAAAATTATGGCAGATGATCAGGAAGGAGGAGGGCATCAGTTTGAGATTTTCCAGGCTTTCCTTTGAGTCTATATGTGGTTGCTGAGCTAAGAGCTGTGGGCCTGCCGTGGGGGGTAAAATGGATCCAAGATAGAAGGTAGGGAAATAGGCTAAATTAAGTACAAATTACCATTAATTAAAAAATAATAGTAATAGCTAATATTTAATGAGCACTTATTAAGTGCCAGATATGTTTCTAAACATCTTAGGCTTTTCTCACTTAACATTAACAACTCATTGAAGAATAATCTCTATTTTACAGATAATGAATCTAAACACAGAGAGGTTAAGTGTTTTGTCCAAGGTAACACAACACAACTAGGAAATATCTCTATAAAGATGCACTCCATTTATTCAGTGATACATTCTTATTTTGATGGGAATACTCAGATTTTAGATCATTTCTTTTTTTTTTTTTTCCCCTAAGAGTTAGGCCTGGGGCTTCACTGCATTCAGACAGTTTAGGTAATTCCCTCCTCTTCTTTTACCTGTATGTTCTCAGTGACATCCTTTTTTTCTCTTCAATTTTAAGAAGGGAAAGAGTAGGACCATCTTAAATTTCTTGATATTATGACTTCAAAAGGGAGGGGTGGGGTGGCTAGGATTTATGCAACACAACTATAAACTTTCCATTCTTTTCTTGACTACCACTTTTTAAAATTGTTTCTAGGGTGAAGTGGTGCCTCTTTCATTTTTTTTGTTGATTTAAAACTTTTGTTTAATTTAATTTATTTTAGGGGTGGGGAGGGGCAGAGGGAGAGGGAGAGTGAGAATCTTAAGCAGACTCCACACCCAAGTAGAGTATAATAACATCAGCCGAGGCTGATGTGGGGCTGGATATCATGACCCTGAGATCATGACCTGAGCTGAAATCAAGAAGTAGATGCTTAACTGGCTGAGCCACCCAGGTGATCCTTCTATTGTTGATTTTTTAGATATTAGAAGAATGTTTTTCTGATAAGACTTTATATTGCCATCATTAAATGAAAGTTACATTTTTCCCCAATGGAAAAGACTAAAGCTACTTTAAATGTTTATGGATATGCATTGGTAGATAGGGAAAAATGAAGTTACAACTTTGAAATGGGATACTTCACTACAATAGTAATAATAATAAAAGAATATAAAGAATTCTTTCTATAATTGTAATAAGCAACAAGGTTTTTGGATGTTAGTTACATAGTTTATCTTCACTAATACAGAAACTGTATCAGTGGGGGGAACTAGAACTGGAAATGAGAGTGAAGTGGGTTATGTGTAAATGACTTAGTGGTTTAGAAGAAGACTAAAAAAGGAAACAAATAGGGTAGGGGGTTAACTATCCATATAATAGAATGGCAACACCTTTGCCAGAACTGTCACCTGTGAAAATTAGAAGTCAAACATGTTTACTGAGTGTAGGAAAGACTGATTATTAATAAACTACATTGGTTGTTATTGGCAGCATTTAGCAAATAATTACCAGGAAAAAAAAGATGAATTAAAAAAATTGATCAGGTAGGAAGTAGAAATGAAAGATACTATAGAGTGTCCAGCAACTTCGAGTTGAAGATTTTGAAAAGCCCACTTCGAGACATAAATAGTAACATGAGGTTCTAATAGACTCTGAATGATTAAGACCCCAATAAGACTTCCTTGAAAAGTGACTCAGCCCGTGGCAAAAAAAAAAAAAATTGGATGAAGGATTTGTCCTTTTCATGCAAGTCTATTAGCCACCAAGTAGCTGCAACAAGTTGAAAAAATAAGGTATGAAAGAAAGCTACAGAACTATATGTAGGGAAAAACATTTGGGTGGTGGTTACTGATACAGGGTAATGTCTGAAAGCAGGTAGATTAGAAGTCTACTAATGTTTGCAGGGATTTGTACTGGTATGGAGAGAATGGAAGCCTGATTTAAAAAGCCTGAGACATGGTTGAGCCTTAAAACAATCCTAGATCAGGGAGAAGGTTGCAAAACAGCATTTCGCCAGCAGTAGATAAGGGAAGCATTCCATAGCATATTGCTGGAGAAAAATGGTAGAATTATACCACACACAGAGTGAAATCATGGCCGACTCAAGGGCTGCCCTCACTGCAGAATAGAAGTTTTTACAGTTTTTATACAGAGGAATTTCAGAATTACTATCGATGACTTGCCTCGGGCTCTTATTCTTTCCTTTTCCAGAAGCGAATGAGTGTTGTCTCTGCTTTGTCAGTTTAGCTCACAGATGGATAGAACCAAAGAGCCACGTCCACACCAGGTAGCCGAGATCCCTGATTAGAGTTGGGGATGTTAGCTGGACCTCTGACTCACTGGGGACAGATATTTGTTAATGAGAAGCTCTGTGTTCGACAAACTGATTTCATTTTCTTCCTGGGTATACAGCCAAAGTGCATTTTCCAGCTCTTTTGTAGTTAGGTTTGGACCATGTGACTGAGCTCAGGCCATTAGAACCTGGATGGAATTAATTGTATTATCATTTTTAGGCCTTTCCCATACAAATCTCTCACATGTAATTTGCTACCTTCACTGATGTCAATGATTTTTGACATGAGTAGACAACACTTTTAGTGTGTCAAGTCACTGAGACTTGGGAGTTATTTATTCTATTACACAATTCCAATGATTATTAAATAAAATAATCTAAAAATTGCCTGGCTCAATCAAGACTTAGCCTTTCATAATTCCTCAAAACTGTTACTTATTTAATATCAAGTACTTCGCAAATTCTAAGATTAAAGTATCAAGAATGACATTTAAAATGAATGCACGTAAAGAGGATGGAAGTTAATTATTGGGCGTACCAAAAACAGAATAGTTTTTCTAATTGTTTAAGGGGTGGTGCAGAGTAAAGGCGGAACGTGTTTATTTTCCCAGAAGTCACAACTTAGAACAATGGATAAAAATCACGAGGAACTATGATTTTATTTAACTGAGACACTTCACAAGGATTATAAGAGACTTTCTTCCTTGAGGAACACAGCTCAATCTAAACAACGACATTCTGCTATAGACATCTCTCAATGATTTATACAGTCTTTTAAAAAATTACATAAACTCTCAGAAGTTAGTATGAGAGAATATGTCTCAATAAACATTAAGAGAAAAAAAAACCTACCAGACATACGAAGTCATTTTTCAAATGTGTTTCAAAAGATAGAACTTGAAAAACCTTTTAATGAAATTATAACTGATAAAAGAATAAATTATAAGTGGAGTTTTTTTAGAAAGGAGCGCCGTTGCTCATTATTAAAAATGTCAAAATACAAAATCTAACCCCCCAAATTAAGACTCAGATCTAGCAATATTTCACTATTACTGGAATTAGAACACTCTGTCTTCAGGTGTTCTAATTACTCCAGGAAGTCGCATAATCTACTTTCATCCCTGCAAATTTTTATTGTAATAGAAAGTTCTTATTCAAATTTTATTCTCTTCAATTTGTTTTGTCTTTGTGTTCCCTTGGAATGACTAAAGAACTTTGTAATTCAAACTTAAAAATCACAAATTTAAGTTTCTTAAATATGAAAAGCCTCAAAACTGTTATTTGCTGACCACAGTCTGGCAACATTCTCTAAATACCTGATGTTCCATATAATAAGCCCCACTAACACTCACATATTGAAACACATACTTCCACATTCATAAATAAATCTCGGTGACATACTGTTTCAGAGAACTAATCCTATATTGACAACTGAATTTACATATTTCTGAGTTACTTTGAAAATTTCCCAGAATCACTTCACTTACATTTATGGTAATGCATTGTCCTTTGAATTAAATTTACCCACAAACAAAGGAAGTGTTCCCAACTATTTAAATGAACATATGAAAATATAATCTCAACTCCTAAGGGTAGAAGAGGTCACCAAAAACAAGCAGGCCAACACATGGACATGTCCAAAACATAGGAAGTAAATTTCCTCGAAAGTAATGGAATCCCAAGACTAGTCTTAGAAATACCATAATGAAATAGTTTATATTGTAACAGATTTGTCATGATATAACATAATCTTTAAAATGTGGGCCATGTATCTGTCAGGGCTGATACACAAAAGATTGAACGTGGTATTTGACACCATTTTCCAGTTTTAGGAAATTGCAAAGGTGGTAAAAAGAATTTAACATACTCTAAAGAGAAACATTAAAACAGAACAGTAATAACTACCCAAGTTGTAAGCATTGGAACTCCAACGACTATTAATTTCACTAAGAAACAAGGAACAACTGAAGAAAATAAATTAAATTGCAGCCAACTAATGCAAGTGGCAAAAGGGATAATTTGTCCTATAGACTTTTGCAGAACATTTGTGAAAACCTTCTGCAGCATTAGCTAACATTATTACATTGTATTGAATATTGATTATGCTAGAGCAAAAATACTAGCTAAGAAATATGGGTGTAATATTCTGAGATGAAAATAAGGCCATACATTACTAAGCAATCTGTTTATATTGCTGATTTAATGACCTCCATCATTATTTATACTCTTCTAGAAGCAATGCATTCTCTTTGGAACCTTGAGCCTCCTTCACTATAAAGTTGGATATTATCTTTGTGGCTGATTGTTGAAAAATAATTCCAAATCCTGCTTGTATGAATTAGCTTTGAATAACCAGGAAAAAAATCAGTCTGCAGGTTTTATGCTCTCACTTCTTATCCATTTTCACTAGTATTGGGTGCTGGGGAATAAAGCAAATTATTACAACAAAGCAGCCAGAGACAACACAGGCAAGTTTAATATGTCTCTATTGTATGCAGATTACCAAGAAGTGATTTCATTTAGACAAGTTCATGCTAATTAAAGAGCACATTATGACTCTAAGTTTATGGAGGGAATTAACTAATTTTTTGACTGATATCATTTTATATTTGTATAACCCAAGAAATTAACCAAAAAACTATGAGGAATATAAAAGTATTCAGTAAGTGATTGATTAAATAATTAGCAAACGAAAATTGATGGATTTTTAAAGACAAAAGTCTTAGGGAAAATACAATGGGAAAAATGTTCTATTTATAACAGCAGGAAACAGTTCAAACGGTCAGAAATAAATTTATAAAGAAAGATAAGAGTGTAGTTTGTAACAAAGATTGAGTGTGCGGTAACAGTGTTATTTAGAAAGGCGTATCGCTCCATGAATATTACAGTAACTGGCTAGAACATCTCAAGGTGGGGCAAGTACCTGACTACATTTTTTTAAACACCAAAATAAATTAGCAGATAGATCAAAGACTAATGTTAAATATAAAAAAAATAGAACTAGATGAAAATAATGGGTGAATTTTGTTTTAATGAAGGTGAAGCAGTAAAGATCATTTTAAGTAGGCTAAAAAAAGCCACAAAATAAAGATTGTTTAATTTGATTACTAACTAAGCATTTTTCCAAGATGAAAAACATAGCAAACAAGGCCCGAAGACAAATATCAAACTTGAAAAATATATTTACAAAATATATTACAAAGGCTCAATCTCTTTATTTTACAAGGAATTCTGACATTCGGTAAGAAAGGAATCCATAGCTCAGCATAAAAGTGGACAAAGGGACTACAGAAGCAGTTTGCAGCTCTTAATTTATTGTTTACGTGTTTGTTTCAATAAGCGATATAGTCACAGGAATCAAAATCAAATCCAAATGATACATAGTGGTGAACATTGAAAAGTCATTCGTATTTTGGTGCCCATGTCCACACCTTACTCCCACCTCCTTGAGGAAACAACTTTTATTAGCCTTTAAAATGTATCTGTTCAGTGTTAATTCACATAGACATAAGAAAATGAAAATATATAGGTTTATTTCCCCTCATTTTACACAAAACATACCACATAATATCCATTCTTCGGCACCATACTTTCCTTTTTTGATATAAACATATAATGTGGTGTTTTTCCTTTTTTTTTTCTGTATATAAATCATTCTCATTCTTTAGGGAGCTTGCATATTCCACTACATGGATATACTGTAGTTTACTTAACAACTCCCATAAAGATGGGCCTTTGGCTTGTTTTCAATATTTTGCTATTATGAATAGGAGTCCTATGAAGAATGATGTACATAGGTCATTTTCTACGTTTATTGGTATATCTATAAGATATATTTCTCAAGTGGAATTCCTGTGTCCAAGAGTAAATGTAATCGCAATTTTGAAAGATACTGTCAGGTTTCCCTTTATTAGAGGTTGAACTATTTCACACTCCTGCCAGCAAGGCATGAGTGTACCTCTTTTCTCAAAGCTCTGCAAATAGAGTGTCAAATGTTTAACTTGTTAATTATGTGGATAGATTACATATATGTGTATACATATCTATCTATACAGAGATATATATAGAAATACACTAAGAGATATATATATAGGTATATATGTAGATATATATCTCTTAGTGTATTTCTTAATATGAATGAGAATGAATATCTTTTCATTTTTCTTGTTTGTGTGTATGTGTATGAATACATTTTGTATTTGTTTTGTTTGTTTTGCTTTTGTTTTTTCCTTGGACTTGCAAATAATTCCATTTCTATATAGTTAAAGGATTAAACTTTTCTTCTATGGCTCCTGGAGCCATTTTTTTTTTAAGATTTATTTATTTATTTATTTATTTATTTATTTATTTATTTGACAGAGATAGAGACAGCCAGCGAGAGAGGGAACACAAGCAGGGGGAGTGTCTGGAGAGGAAGAAGCAGGCTCATAGCAGAGGAGCCTGATGTGGGGCTCGATCCCATAACGCCGGGATCGCGCCCTGAGCCGAAGGCAGACGCTTAATGACTGCGCCACCCAGGCGACCCTGGAAATATTTTTTTAATAGCTCCCATGACTGGGTGCCTGGGTGGCTCAGTGGATTAAGCGCCTGCCTTTAGCTTAGGTCGTAATTCCTTGGTCCTGGAATCCAGTCTTGCACTGGGCTCTCTGTGAAGCGGGGAGCGGGCTTCTCCCTCTGCCTCTGCCCGTCCGCCCTGCTTGTGCTCACTCTCTGTCTCTCAAATAAATAATTAAATCTTAAAAAAAAAACAAACCTCCTGAGGCATAGGTAGAAAGGGCCTGCCAATTCCAAAACCATAATATAATTCCATCCTGTTCTCTTCAACTACTTAAAGGTTTCATTTTTTTAAACATTTAAGTTATTGACAATTTTGTGGTTTATACCTGTGGTTGGGTATGAGATATTAATCCAATTTTAATCCTCTTCTAAATGGCTACCACTTTGTCTAACACAATTGAGTATTTCATAATTATGAGCTTTCATAATTACCACCGTTGACTTGTGGTACAAAGGGCTTTCCATTATAAATCGATGCACAACCTTGATTATACTTTTAGGAAGTATGTTAAAGCAAAAACAATATGTTTTTATACAAAAAATTTGGTAATAGATGATATTGTTGATTTTGAGGGACAATAGGTTCTTTCATACATAGCTGATGGAGGGTAAAGTGTGCAGCCTTGTTGGATAGCAATTTGGTATTGTCTATCAAACAATTTATGTGCACATAACTTTGATACAGCAATTCTAATTGTAACATCAATATAATTACATCATATACACGCAAAACAACATACTGTACCATTCACAAGAGATTCATTAACTCTATTCAGATACATTCGCTCAATGCTATGTTAGTAGCTGTCGGAACATGGCTGAAGTGGCTCTATATGTATCAGTATAAAATTATTTCTAAGAACTATTAAATGATAAATAACTAATCAGAATAGTATATAGTGTTAAAATTTATGTAAACAAAAACATGTTTATAAATATGTGCTTTTAAATATATAAAGCATATTGTATTATGAACATAAATATGATTAGCCCTATGTCTATCTATTTACACTTTCACTCACATATATACATATCTATATTGTATATATTGCCATAAATATGGAGACAATGAAAGATGACAAACACACTAGGTCTGATGCTTGCCTCTGAGGGTTGTGGACTCAGGCCCTGCATAGGAGAGAGGTGTACCTTTTTTCAAATAAACTTTTTATTTGAAAATAGTTTTACATTTACTGAAAAATTGCAAAGATAGTACAGAGAACTCCCACATATCTCACAATCTGTTTCTTCTATTAACATCTTACAGTAGTATGGTATAATTTTCAAGATTAATGAACCAACATTGATACATTATTACTAACTAAAGTCCATAATTTCAAATTCCTTTTGTTTTTCTCTAACGTTATTTTTTTGTTGTGGTTCCAAGATTCCATCCAGGATATCACAATGAATGTGATTATCACGCATGTTAGTTTCCTGCTGACTGTGGCAATTTGTTACTTTACTCAACCTTAACAGTTTTGAGGAATATTGGTCTGCTGTATTGTAGGATACCCATCTATTTGAGCTTGTCTCATGGTTTTCTTATGATTAGACCAGGATTTGGGTTTTTTCGGAGGGACACCATAGATGTGTATTTCCCCTGCTATCACATCACATCACCACCGGCGTACATACTATCAACATGACCATCCCTGCTGATATGAACCTTGATCAATTGGCAGAGGTAGTGTTTGCCATGTTTCTTTCCTATAAATTCATTCCCCACACCCCCATACTGAAGCCTTGGAAATAAGTCATATGTCAGTCCACATTTAAGGAATGCAGAGTTATGCTCCACTCCTTGGGAGTGGAGTGTTTACACGATCAGTTGGAATGCTTGCACACAGGGTTCAGTTATTTTAATCTGTATAGACTCATAGATGTTTATTTTAAAATTTGGGTTATAATTAAATGCCAGTTTTTTTTTTGTTGTTGTTTTTGTTGCTCAAATTGTTTCAGCTCTGACCTTTGAGAACTCTAGCTCCTGTGCCACATTAAGGTACCTCAGACAAAAAAAACAAAATTTTTTTTGAACTCTTTCTTACTTTCTGGCTATACAAGGCACTGTAGGCTAATCTTGTGTGTTTTCTCCTCCAGTCCTAGAATCAGTTATTACTCCAAAAATAATCTTTTATTGGAGAATGGCATTAAAAATCAGTATCAGAGCTAAGTGCTCCTTATCACTGGGATGGTTTTGTGTCTAGAACCTCTTAGGAGACAGGACAAAGAAATATATGTGTAGATACTAAACTGTGTGCGTACATGTACCTATAAATATTTCCATGTGTAAGCCTCTAAATCTCTGTTAACAGCCAAACATGAATTCTTACAGATGTCTCCAACTTTAATTCACTATAACATGGATCATTCTAGTTTCCTCCCCTTGCTTATCTGAAACTTCCTACTTCAACAGTGAGAGATCTTGTTACCATAATCCACCATCCATTTCCTTATTTATTCAGTTTGAATATGCATGTATAGCTGTATCAGTATAATTAACCTGTATCCTCATGGCAAACAACTTTATCAACTAGAGTTTAGTTTTATGAACAATTCTTTTTGCTTTTAATCTTATAGACTTCACTCATTTCCAAAATAAACAATTGAACACCTTCCCCTCCTCTCACCCTTCAGTATTGTGTTGGCTGCTCTGTGACATTTGCAGTTCCATATAAAATCTAGAGTTAGCATGTCAATCTCCACAAAATAAGTGACTAAAACTTTAATAAGAAACATACTTTTTTTAAAAAAGATTTTAATTTGGAGGTGCCTGGGTGGGTCAGTTGTTTAAACGTCTGATTCTTGATTTCTGCTCAGGTCATGATCTCAGAGTCGTGAGATTGAACCTGTGTCGGGCTCCATGCTCAGCATGGAGTCTGCTTAAGATTCTCCCTCTCTCTAGGGGCGCCTGGGTGGCTCAGTCGTTAAGCCTCTGCCTTCAGCTCAGCATTCTGGGATCCAGCCCCACATCAGGCTCCTCCGCTGGGAGCCTGCTTCTTCCTCTCCCACTCCCCCTGCCTGTGTTCCCTCTCTCGCTGGCTGACTCTCTCTCTCTGTTAAATAAATAAATAAATAAAATCTTAAAAAAAAAAAAAAAAGATTCTCCCTCTCACTTTGCCCCTCCACCTCCCCTGCTCGCTAGCTCTCTTATTCTCTTAAAAAAAAAAAAAAGATTTTATTTTTAAGCAATCTGTATACTCTCAATGTGAGGCTTGAACTTACAACCCCAAGATCAAGAGCCATGTGTTCTACTGATTGAGCCAGTGGGTGCCCCAACATACTTCTAATTATCTATAATTTTGCAATTGTCTATTTTATTTTTTCACCCTGAGCATATATTCTCATAAATCAGTTAACAACAACAACAAAAATCTTGTTCAAGGAGATCATGCTTTTGCACCATTCTCAATTTTACAAAGTTTGATTGTGTGGTATTTAATTAGATAAAAGTTCCTGTCTCAACTTAAAAGAAATCCCTTAGATATAAGACCAAAAGGAAAAAAAAAAAAAAAACTCCATCAAATAATGATGAAATAGCCAAAATTTAATTGAAATTCTAAATTCATATTTACTCACTTGTGTATTGTGTTCTTGTCATTGGATAAGCCGTAGAGAAGGATAAAATTCGTGATCCCTAACCTATATAACCTAGTAGTCTAGAGAAGGAATTACAAAGACAGGGTACATGGGAACCCAAACTCCATAAGCACAGGAATCTCAGCTAACTTTTCTATCCCTTAATTCTCAGGATCTACTTGTTCCTAGAACATGGGTTTCCTGGAATATAGTATCAAAAGTTTCAAGTTTTTTCTTAAAGATACTTTCCTTCTAACAAGGCACAGCTGTGTATATTCTATTTTTTCTTACTTTAAGAGGATAGAATTTCAACATGATTTTTTATAGGTAGTCACTTCATACATTTTAATCATTACTTTTCAAACCAAGTAGGTCAAAACATGACTAATTTTTTTTTCTCATAGGATGGCATAAGCAATACAAAAGACTAATAAGGTTATTGACTGCAAAAAGGGAGATGATTTCTGATATGTGGGATGCTAGAAAATTCATGATTTGAACATCAGAGAAGAGGTCTTAGGTGTATAAAGTATGGGAAACCATAGAAAACTCAGTAACATGTGTGAAGAGAAAAGTGACTTTAATAGTGATATGTGGGCAATTGTTACTTTCTTAGTTTCGCATCCAAATACCATTCTGAATTTAAGGGCATCCATCATTGTTTAAGATGTGGTCAGAGGCAGAAATTCTTATTGTTGGAAGCCTAAGACACTGAGTATTTTCTCTTAGATACCTTCTGCAAGATAGGACATAGTCAATATAATGCAAGTTTCTGTGCTTCTATTTAGGGCTTTGAATCTTAAAACAATGAGCTAAAGACAGAAGGCCATTTGAAACCTTATCCATGGAGGTGATATCGGTGGTGATGGCCCATTGGTGGAAACAATGGATTTGGTGGAGTATCTGATATTGGAGTTACCAAAATGATACGAAGTAGAATATTCTTAGACATAAGAACTTTGGATAAGTTCTCTGCTGACCAACCGCCTTGGTCCCTATGCATTGTGCAAGCCTGGGTCTCCAGCCTTCCTTTCAAGTTTGTGAAACTTGAAATACAATTTCAACCCCTTATTTTCTGCTTCAGTTGCTCAGTTGATGACTGTTGCTTGCAACCAAGACCCCTGACTGAAACAAAACATGACATACAAATACTGCAAAGGGAGGACAAGGAAATCGCTTAAAAAAATATTTTTGAGGACATATAACAATGCTTAGCAGAAAATCTCTCTATTGATAAATAGATATCTACCAAAAAAATATCAAACCACTCACTCCACTATCTGAAGTATATCTTGTTACATAGTATCTGTATTTGGAATATGAAATTAGAGAAAAAGTAAAGTATGACAATACTATTGGCTTTAGGGAGAAGAGAGGACATGGGGCTGCCATAAAAGAAGTGAGATAATTGACAGAAAAGATACTTTGCAGAAATATCAATATAAAATTTCAGTAGCAAGAATGGAGAATTATATGGAGCTTATACTGCTTTTGGAAAAGTTTCAAAATGCAGTTAAAGGAGAAGCAGAAAAAAATAGTGTGTTGTTTTTTGAAATTAAAGTTCTAAGGAAATGGGAAACCTTATGTGGTTGAAAACAGATACAGCTTGATGAGCTATACTAAAAAGAAGGCAATTTTTTCTTTAAATTAGTCTTTCTTAATTGTGTTTGTGTGCAGTCTCTGCCCCTATCTATTTTGTTTCTGTCTCCTTATCTGTCCTTATTTGTGCCCTTCCTTCACCTGATTATCTCTTTCCTCCATGCCTCTTTTTCAGTTATTAAATCTCTCCATTTTTAGGCCTTGTGTGATCCGCAGGTTCCTGTGCTCACTGTTTCTCAGTTCTTGTCCCCATCACCTAGTTTCCATGGGCATGTCCTGTTCCAGTGAAAGAACCCAGCGTGTCGCCCTAAAACAGCTCCGCTGGACTCATTACTCCTGCAGGGAGCCAAATCGGTGCGTCTGGACATTGTGTAGTTCTTCTGTAGATCAGACTTTAATACAGTTAGGACACAGCTTGCTGCCCAGAGAAGCTTTTACATTGCTGTTTGTTCCCACTGAATAAATATTCAAGAAAATAAAAGTGAGCACACATACCAACTCACATGGGTACACTCTATTTCGAATGCACTCCTTTTCTCCCTCCCACCTTCCGTTGTTGATGTGACCGATAGTCTTCAACATATGGTGCTCCAGTAAAGTCTTTATTTCTTTATGAAGGTCTGTGAGGTTTTTTCCCCAGCATAGTTGGGAATGACATTTACAAACAAAGTATATAATATAAATCCATTACTTCTGGTATCTATGAGGTATGAGGAATTGATTCAGCAACTCTTCCATGTAGAAAAACAAGTAGCCGATGACAATTAGTCCTTTTACACCCGCCAGAATGTAAAAATTACGTCCAAAGAATTTAAGTGTAGATGTAGAAGGAAGGGAAGGTATAAAATGGTATGAAATTAGATTTTATGATTTACGATGTTTATTGAATTTTTTAAAAATGTCCTATAGAGTGTCTTTTAATTTTTTTTTTGCTCTTTTTGCTTGGATTGGTTTTCTTCTATTTTATGGGTGGGGATGTTCTCTAAACACATTACTTTAATAGCAACACAATTTCCTCCTGTTTGTGATTTATTATTTTCATTTGCTAGGTGATGTATTTTGATGAGCTGAAACTTTTAATTTTAATATAGTCATACTTATTCATCTTATCCTTTGTGGTTTGCAAATTTCATTTCTTGCTTAAGAAATGCTTCTATACGTAAGGATAGTTTCGTGTATTTTCTTCAAAATGTTTTATAAATTTTTTTTAACATTTATGAATCCAATCCATATGGAATGGATTTCTGTCTGCCGTGTGTGTAGGTGTCCCAGTTCATTTTTTTTCACATAAAAGTTTTATCTGACCATCATTAAAAAGTCTCTTATTTTTCTATTGATCTGCAATATTAGCTAAGTTATCAATAAATTTGGCTTATCGGTATAGTCTGTTTCTAGGTTCCATAGTATTTTCCTTTGATCTGTTTTTCTATACTTGTACTCATAATACCTTGTCTGATTCAATTGAGTTTTATAATAATTTTTGATGTCTGGTAAAGTAAATTGTATCACTTTTTTCTTGTTCACTATGGACTTGGCAATTATTGGACAGTATTCTTCATGTTAATTATAGAAGAAAACATTTATCAAGTTCCATAAAATATAAAAACTACCTAGTTTTTATAGTAAATAGTTTAGTCATTGCAGATAGTAAATAGTTTAGTCATTGTAGGCCCTATGGTCTTTAACTACTCAACTCAGCATTGTAGTGTGAAAGCAATCACAGATAACACAGAAGCAAATGGATCTGTCTGTGTTCTGGGAAAAAAAAAAAAAAAAGAAGGAAAGCAAGCAAGCAAGCTTTGTTTACAAAAGCAGGTAGAAGGCTGGATTTGGCCTGAGGGTTGTAGTTTGCTGACCCTGTCTGTTCTATGGCATTACCACAGAGGATTGGATCCTTAAATAATATATTACTTAGTGTTGCCTTTTTTCATATCCACTTTACATCAGTGTAATCTTAATATACTTATTCTTCTGAGATTTATATCTCTCAATATTTTTTTCCAGATTCATCATATTAATGCATATACCTGTAGTCAATTCAATCTCTCTGATGTAATATTTTATTTAAATGCTGTTACATTTTTCTAATGAGTGAGCACCATTTTATCTGTATGAATTCTCCAAATATTGACTACTCAGTAAGTTTTCTTTTCCATTTCTGTCTACCCAACTTGCTTTCAAAATGTGAAAAACTGTTCCAAAGTTGATTCAGTGCCAGTATTCCAAAGACATGAATCATAGTCTCAGATTATTATTTTCTATCACATTAACAGGGCTTTATGACATGTAAAAAATGCTAGAATCTTGGGCAAATTTAGATATCAAGGTAAATATTAGGTTACTCTATTTTGGTCCTCATTTCCTTAAATGAAAATGTAGAAATCTTTGGGTATAAGTAGGGTATTTTTCCTACACTTGGTATCTGGAGATCTCATTCTCAATATGGTCTTCAATATATCAAATGAAACACAAAATTTACTTTTCGTAAGTGTTGACTAAACTCAGAAGTTTTAGAGGACACTGGTGTCCTGGCTGGGATTTTTTTTGGATAAAACAGAGACATATGGATGACATTTTCAACAATCCTATGCCTTATATGAAGAAACATATGGGAGGAATTATACACTGGAAATCTGGGGTGCAGAAAGTGGCCCTTTCACCTTGTTGAAAGTACCAGGTGTTGCTTTGGAAGACACACTCAGAAGAAAGGATGTTTACCTTCTGTGTCAGTGAAAAGAGGCCACCAAATCCTTTTTATTCCCTGTGCAGACATTTTTGCAACTGAATGAGTCCCTGGGAAAATTGCCAAATTAAAGGCTGAGTCACTACAGTAAAAGGTAGTCATTAGTATCAAGTTTTATTCTATCCCCTTGAAACACGATTCAGATAATGGTTGACCACCTCCTCTTACTTTTGATTAAGAGTTTAAGCCTGTTCCCTACAAGTTCTGCTTAATGCACTTGCTTGGTCCTCCGTATTAGAAATTTCCACTAGTCTTACTTGTTTTCAGATTAATCTTGGTAAAAATTGTCACAGTGTTTTCCATTTCTTTACCCATTTGACCTATACCAGTATAAATTTCTCCTATTTATTTATTTAGGTGGAATATATACCACAGTGAGTAAAGTAACAGTCAAGAGAAAAAGTTATAAAGTTCTATCTGGAGGCATACAGTTAATTGTGTGTTGGCAGCATTCAGTGTAACTTCATAAGGAATCCTTCTGTATTTGTCTATATGAGGTAGAAAGTTATCTTCTAATTTCCCTTTACTTAAGTTAATTTTAGCTTATTTAATTTCACCTCCATTAAATCTAAGACCTGAATGGTAATATTGTGCTCGTGACAAATTGTCTTTATACAAAGATGACATATGCATCATATAATCGGTTCATTGATCCACTCCCAAGTTTTAGCGAACGTATTTGTTAAACTATCATGAAACATTCTCTTGTGACAAACATATATTAAAAATAGATTAGAGGACACCGTCTTTGAAATTTCTTCTTCAATTGTGTTTGCCTTCCTTTACTACCTTTCCCTGAACCGTGTACTTTTCACCAGCACTCTACTTTCTTTCTTGTTTATTATACTAATATATTCCGGTTATAGCTTAGAGAATTTTGATTGGGAATTGCTTATTTGTATATCTTTACTTTTCGGTAAACTCTACTTTCCTCCTTTACTGACAATACCTCTCTTATTTAACAGTGCCAACAAGTAGAAGTTACTTGACTTCTCATCTTGATGAAGTTGGAAAGTATTTTCAATTGCCAAGGAAAAGCAGAATTCCTATCTACACTAAATTGAAGCTTGAGGTTTTTTCCTTTACTTGACCCTCTGTCGTTGTATGTGAGATCAAGCCTTTTCAATTTACTCAGAATGGCTGACTAGGCTAAATAGCGAGCATCCTTGGGCATCCCCAAGGGATTTGTGCTGCCTGATGCATGATTCTTCCGCTGGAAAGTCACTAAATGAATTGAATCTGGAAATGATTGGCTGCCATGTTGGACAAACTTCTCTTTTAGATAACAACAAAATATACTTTGGGGGATCCTGTATCATGTTATGTTAAAAAAAAAAAAAAGCCTTCTAGAAAAAAACTGCTTCTTATACATTAAGGAGTCTTGAAAATATTAACTTTTTTAGTTTCTTAAATCAAATATAGTCTGTGTTTTTGAATTTTCAAAATTCAATTAAATATTTGAGATCAATGTTTTCCTTGATTTAAAACTGTTGCTTAGGTAAGTGAGGATAAGATGAACAAACACAAATTAAGCATGAGCCTTAAATTAATACTTTAGGAATCCTGAGTTCCAGAAAAAAGAGTATATGAAAGCTATCCTTGCACACCTGAAAATTACTAAACTTAGAAAAGACGGCTGATGTATTCAGTCTGCCAAGGTTGGTTGGAAAGGGAATTGCTAGTCCTTCCCCCACTCCAATTCACTTTCCACACTTCACCCTGTTCTGTTCACCAGAAGGCTTGTACCTAAGGGTCACTTCCCCTGGTTTCCCTTTCTTTCTGCCTTCTCTCTGGTGTCAGCTGAGAGGAGGCATTGGCAGGGGATTCCAGGGAAAGAGCAAAGAGTATTGTTTTTCCTGTTCCCCTTCTGCTTTAGGCTAAATTTTCTGATGATAAGTGGATCTCTCTACAACTACCGGAGCTAGAAGAATGAGGGAACAAGATTAAATGTTAAATGGAGAAGGGATGGGCAGAGGAAGGAAGACAACCTTTGAGGGGTGGCACGGCCAAAGAGTGGCTTTGGGTAAAACAAAATATTTAATTAGGCCTTTATGACACTCTCGTATGAATTACTAAAGAATCCGCTTTCAAGAAGATGATTATCAAGAGAGCAGGTCTCTCAGAAGATAATGGTATGAAAAGGCTCTTTTCCTGGTCTTGACTGATGCAGTCTCTCACCAGGACTTGTTTTGATGAGTGGAACATGACCTAGATTTTGATTCCCATTCAGCACCTCAATGGGGAGCCTTTGTGTAGTGTATTCCTACACGACCACACTCTGCTGCTCTGTGTCTAGTGGGGTTTTTACTAAATTGATTGCTGTATGCCATGAAATTTGTACACTCTCCTCCATTTCCTCTAGAAGTATTTCATAAACGGTATATTGTTCAAGAATGTGTAAGTATCTGTGAGTCTGTTTTTCTCAAAGCTTTAGGAGCTCAAAGAGGAGAATGAGGTGACAGCTGACATCTGAATTAAATGATATGTAGTTGCATAAAGAAATATATGAGGGGCGCCTGGGTGGCACAGCGGTTAAGCGTCTGCCTTCGGCTCAGGGCGTGATCCCGGCATTATGGGATCGAGCCCCACATCAGGCTCCTCTGCTATGAGCCTGCTTCTTCCTCTCCCACTCCCCCTGCTTGTGTTCCCTCTGTCGCTGGCTGTCTCTGTCTCTGTCGAAAAAAAAAAAAAAGAAATATATGAATAACAAGATATCAGAGTATGAAACACAAATTCTCTTATTGATGAATATGAACTAAAACCTCAAAGTTCCAAATAATCCCTAACACTGTAGACAGAGCTGCTAGACACGTTCTTATAGGACTCATGCAGGTTGGATCTGATACCAGCTCTGATCTTAAAAGCTGTGACCAAGGAGATGGTGTCAACTGGTACAAACGAGGCCACCAGGCTCACTTCTTTAGAAGGGGCTGGAGTTCAGAAAAGATTCCTGCTCTAGAGGGCACTACAAGTAGGAGGCAATCATGACCACCTGTACTCCATGATCAAAGAAAAATCCTTAATCTCCTTTCTTGCTCCCCATCTTGATCCATTCTTGTATGAATTCTTCAAATTACATAATCTCAAAGTCTTACAACCCCAATGCCTTAGAAATGCCTTTAATTTCTTGCAAACATATACAAAATATTTTACAGGGCACATTTGCCGCCCCCACTCTTTTTCTGAAAATACCCAAGTTCAAATTTTCTTTCCTTCTCGCATTCCATACTGTAATATCCTACTAAACCTTATCTAATTTCCATGTTTATACTCTATTTTTCTATCTTCTAATCTAAGCCAAAATATTGCCATTCATAAAAATGGCACAGGTCCCAAGGACCATGTCAACCCCACCTATTTTGATGTTCAGAAGCTAGTGGTCTCATATAAGCTCTCTAGGTGAGTCTGATTGAACTGCACACATACTGGTGATCGTACGTCACTGCTGTACTCCATCCCATACATCATTCTCAGATAAGTCATCCTAAATCCCAGATTCTGGGCTAAACAGCAGTTAATGCTTATCTTCCTGTAAGCTAATGAAGTCCAAGTTTTAAAGCACCCCATAATCTGGTTCCACTCCTAGATAAGGAAATCATCTTGCATTTACCCTGGGCTTCCCTCAAACAAAAGACTTGCCATGACTCAAATAATCTCCAGGAAATTCCCATCTATCTCTTTTTATACTCCCTTCCTTTATTTCTTATCTAAGAAACACAAATACCATTCATTCAAAATGTAGTGCAAGGGGTCATTTTCTGTACTACTTCTCTCCAGCAAACCCCAACCAAAGGTAAGGCCACACTTGATATAGTGGGAGAGGAAGAAGCAGGCTCATAGCAGAGGAGCCTGATGTGGGGCTCGATCCCATAACGCCAGGATCACGCCCTGAGCCGAAGGCAGACGCTTAACCGCTGTGCCACCCAGGTGCCCCTAGATGTTTTTTTTTTTTTTTAATGCCAAGAATCCAAATGCCTGGGTTCTAATTCCAGCTCTATCACCTCCAAGGTCTGACCTTGGGGAAACTACTTAACGTTCCTGAGATTCAGTTTCTTCATCTGTGAAGTGTGGATCATGGTAACTCCTATGTTAAAGGATTGTGTTGAAAAGTAGATGAGATGATACATGAAAAGCATATAGGACAGTGTCTATCACCTAACTAGTGCTTAATAAATGATATTTATTGTTATATTGATATATACATTATATATATTATTGTAATAAGGGTTTGATGATTTTTTTCAATCCTTTTTGACATTTGGCATAGTAAATACAGACTGAACAAATATTTTTTAACAGAAAAAAGAACATATGGCTGAACGATAGGATAATTCATTTAGTAGTGACATGTGGGTGAGTGAGTAATAGATTTGTCCTAAACTGGGGCAAAAGTGATTATTAGTTACTGTGGAAAAATAAGATTGAAAAGACAGAGTAAATCCAGATATGAAGAATTATGGAAACTACACACCATTCAAATTTGATACAGTAGACAAGTGGAAATCA
This sequence comes from Ursus americanus, assembly GCF_024610735.1. Classification (NCBI taxonomy): domain Eukaryota; kingdom Metazoa; phylum Chordata; class Mammalia; order Carnivora; family Ursidae; genus Ursus; species Ursus americanus. The sequence goes on from NC_142137.1 coordinate 31,058,272, forward strand.
TCATGATTAGTTGAACAGGGAAGCAAGACAGATAAAGAAATGACTCAAAAAGTATATTTTTGCAGCAAGATATTACATGGATTGAAAACAGGAAGGCATGCATACAGGCAACAATCTTGCATAGTTAATATTGCCTATTTGCATATATACCTCACAAAATAATTAATGGATCTCATTATCAGAATAGTTACATATAATTATAATTAAGCTAATTCTATCTTACACTGTCTTTGTGAGTTGTGTATATAAAAGAATTATAAATTCTATGTCAAGGATTTATATATTGTATATGCTTTAATATAATCCTTTCTTGCTGGATCATCATAAAATTTATAGTGTGATACGTTAAAAATCTTTCATAGTACATTTGGATAATTAGAAAATATGAATCTGTAGGTTATTACTTTTGAGTACAACAATAAAAAGAATTGCTTCATAACAAAATGCTCAGAATACTACTCGATGGCATTATAAGAAAATGTGAGGAGCATAAGGATTTAATCACCTATAGTGAAACACAGTTAACCAAAACTTATTTATGCTGAAAACAAAATTCATGATTTTCAAAAAATTTACAATATATGTTTATTTGAACTCATTAATTGTATTTTATTCTAATAATACATATGTAATGAGCTGAATGGTCCCATCCTTCCCATATGAAATCACAGATCAACAAAAGAATTGGGTGCCTTTAACAGGGACAAAGGGGCAAATTGCTTTCCACAGACCAGTTCTTACAGATTCTGACATATCTCCTAAAGGAATTCTTTTCAGGGCATTAAATGTTGATATAGCCAAACATTTTAACCTACAAATATTATTTCTTTGATGCTTTTAAGTGAAAATTACATACCCAGAAATAATTGATAATTATATCAAAAGCCCTCACTTATTCTTTCAAATTTTAATATTTCTACCAATCTTCTTAACACCTGAGATTCCAAGCAGTCTGTTAAATACATGTGCTTCAGAGACATAGTTAATATAATTTTCACAGTTACTTCGTTCTCTGCTTAGACTTGTGGCTCTAAGTTTGTATCTTTTGTTTCTCCTCGTTTTTTTCTGTCTCTGTCTCTGTGTCTCTGTCTCTGTCTCTCTCTCTCTGTCTCTCTCTCTCTCTCTCACACACACACACACACACACACTACATAAACACTCATACATTATTTGAATAATTATACTGCAACTTTTAGATATTATTTTTGAATTTTAAATTTTAAAATGGTTTAGGTCAAAATTTCTTTCTTAGTTAGGGAATGCACTACTGCTATCCATTTAAGATGATGCTGTGTTCAGAGATGAGATGAATAAAAAATTGGTAAAAATTGTTAACCATAGCAAGTCCTTTGTCCTTGACTGTGTCCTTGAGCTCCCTCTGATTTCTCTGGTGTTTAGCTCATCAGATAATTCTACTTAAGATCTGTGTATCTAGTCAGATTTCCTACTCTGTATATGTGCCCAGCCAGCTATTCAATAGAAAGGAATTGGAAAAACGGCAATAAAACATAGACTATTAACAATGGCTTAACCAAGTCTCCCCTTTCACCCTTGGCATATGATTTTGTACAGGACTCCCCAGAGACTGGTGTACTCTAATCCAGCAGGTCCTCGTATGTTGGGGTGCAACGACCAATAGAGAATACATGGATTAGTCTGGACCCCCTAAAACTGTATGTAAAATTTTGTCTTTATGCTTATATTTTTATTTTCAGGAACAACCTTCATCAAACCCAAGAAACTATTTGTGATCCAAAATAAGGTGAAGAATCACAGTTTGGAGGGAGAGTAGAAAACTGAGGTACACAGCTCTCTCTGTAGATCCAAATTAAAAAAAAAAAAAATGCCTGTTTCGTTTTCCCTTAGAGCTCATGCACTTTTTTCCTTCTGTTCCAAATTATCTCTGTTTATTTAACATAATAAATGTTTTTAATTACAGCATAAAAGCTCTTGGGTGAACCTCTGTTATTTATCTAAACTAAGCCAAACAATTTCTATTTCCTTCTGAGGCCTTCTAATGAATGGCTAGATGTTGGACCCTCTCTGGCCCCTTAGCGCCCTGCTGACCTGTGGGAGATCATTGAATTTTTCATTGTGCTCTTGGGCTCCTAGATGTATGGAATGAGGTTTGCACCATATCAACTCGGAGTTTCTGGCTTTCTTAATGCTTATTTTTTGTGAACACATTACTTACTATTATTTCTTTATTCTGACTCCCAATTAAGGTGGTTAAGAAAATAGCCACCTAAGGCACTCCTAGAGATAATAAGAAAATAATTATTTGGAAATCTGGAGTCATTTTCTCTCTCAAATTCACTCTTTAGAAGAATACTTAACAAATTATACGTCTGCCATGGGAAGAATAGTAATTGGCATGTCATTCAGTTCACTTCCAAAATATTTTAAGACAGCTTCTTATATCAGACAAGGCCCACAAACATGGAAATACAAAGCTCAAGAAGACACAGTTTATGATTTGAAGAAACGGACTGTCTAAAAAGGGAAACTGACATGAAATGAAATAATGATCATGCTGTGTCATGACTAATGGCCCATTCTTAGTTTTTTCTGATTCTTACTTTTTCCTCAGTGGTAGTTTTTCTTTTTCTATTTGAGCTACACTTTTTAGGGAGGAGTTTTTTTCTCCTCTTTAGTTACATTGGAAGAACCCCAGGAAAAAAATTGTAACAGGTGATCTTTTCTTTCTGATCATAACTTACTGGACTAGAGTTGGCCAATTACTCAAGCTGAGCCAAGTAGATTTTCTCTTACCAGTCGTTAGAACTATAAGATTCAGAAGGGGCTGTGAGCGCTGTGTATAACCAACCTAGGACATGTAAACTTGGAAGCAGTAGTTCATACTCTTTTGACCCAAGAACTAGAGAATGTCAGACTCAGAGGTAGACTAGAATCTGTACATAAGAAAGGAGAGCTGAGAAGAAAGTACTGATGGAGTTTTTAGTTCCACTGCTTAACTCCACTCTTCAAAAGGCAGTAAAATTCTGCACAAGACCACCAGCTTTTCCATCATGTACCTACCTCTGTCCTTGTTACCACAGGTGAGAAACTTATATTTTTGTAACTCAGTTTCCTCATTTGTAAAAAGTAAATGATAGTCATAATATACCACTCCATAGTAATACTATCTATTACTGCGATAATTACAGTATATTACCCCAATAGTAATACAATACGGTTTTTGCAAAGATTAAATGAGCTCATACATGTAATGTGTTTAGAGCAGATCTTGGCACATAATAAGAACTTGATAAATGTGAGCTGATATTATTATCTTGGGGCACCTGGGTGGCTCAGTCAGTTAAGTGTCTGCCTTCGGCTCAGGCCATCATCCCAGGGTCCTGGCATCAGCCTGCGTGAGGCTCCCTGCTCAGTGGGGAATCCACTTCTCCCTCTTCCTCTGCTGCTCCCCCTACTTGTGCTGTATCTCTCTCTCTCTCTCAAATAAATAAACAAAATCTTAAAAAAAAAAGGTAAATGCTCTCTTTTACTTCCTTGAGTTAGTTTCTGTTACAAAAAGTTTGAAACGTTGCCCTCTATTAATGTTTTAACTTGGCTGTGGTGTTTTGACTTTAACAGGCACAATGGGGGAGAGCTTAGGCTGATGGAAAAAAACTAACAGTGGCAAAATATTTCTCTGAGCTCCATCTTTCTGTCTGTTAAATGCAGGTCTTAGTAACTATTGTGTAAGGTTGTATGGGGATTAAATGACTTGCAGTGTCTATTACCTGCCATACTGTGAATAAGCATCGATTAATATATTATACTAATTATTTTCAGTAGATTTATTCTAATTCATTCTCTATTTATTATTATCTGGTGAACTCACTTTATTGTTGCTGATTTGCCCGAATTTTGAGGTTTTTTTCACTTCAAAATTGTTTGGAGCTCCTTAGCTAGTAATTTAAGGTCTTAAAAGTAAGTACTGTTATAAAAGAATTAAGTAATTTTATCCATTATGGGTATTAAATGTCTAAATTTTTTGTCTATTTTCCAAGAATGACAGTTAAAGTAGGACTTACTATTAACTGTTAAATCATTTCCTTGTCGGCCTTACTCTTAATAACACTTCTACTTCAATACGTATTAGATAAGTTAGTAATTGTTATTAAAAATCTAAAATTTCAAATGTCTTCTAGAAGAGAATTAAGGTATTATGGTAGTCAAACAAGCATTTAAAATACGGTTTCCATTTTCTCTACATTTCTTAGGTTCTTCCTTTCATTTCACTTCTATTTTGTTACACTTATTTTCATCCTTCTTATGGTATGATTACATTCAGGATTGCATTGTTTTATTAGATACTAAATCATCATCTGAATTAACATATATTAAAATACAATTTCACAATTTAGTAATCAAATAATTCGTATAGTTTTTATGTACTATAAATCTACAGGAACAATTTAATACAGACCCTTGTGCCCACAAGAAGAAATCAGTGAGGCCAAGAACTTCTGCATATAGTCCCAAAAGGAGATGTTTTTACAATTTGCATGCATGAGATGCTTGTAAACATTAAATGGCAACAAACAATGATTCTGTTTTGGCTCAGGTCCTGATCTCATGGATCATGAGATTGAGCCCCATGTCAGGCTCTGAGCTCAGCAGGAATCTGCTTGGGTATTCTCTCCCTCTCCCTCTCCCTCCACTCGTTCTCTCTCCCTCAAATACAAAAAATCTTTAGAGAAAAAAAAAAAAGAAGCCCAAAATGAATTAATTTAAAAACAAAACACAGTAAAAGGGATTTAAAAATACAATGCCTGCACTTTTAACAGTTCAGCATATCAGTAAGAGAATTATTTCCAGTAGTCTTTCTAAAAAATTATTTTTTTAATGAAATAAAAAGGAGTTTAGGAGATAGAGATAAGGATATCAATAACTAAGAATGAGAAAGTAAATACAGTCATAGTCATGGAAGAGATTAAAGTTAATGTAAAAAGTTATCAGGTACAATCCTTTTTCTGAAGAGAAAAAAAAAAAAAGAAAACCTATACATAGTGAATAATTTCCTAGCAAAATAGTAACCATCCTCAGAAAAAAGTAATAAAATATCTTAGCAAATTATGGGAGAAGTGATTATATAGGTTAATTTTGTTCTATATGTTTAAAAGGCACTCATTTGTTGGTAAGTCCTGGGAGACTTCATGCTGAAAACTATCTTTTGGCAAAGCATATTTAACCCGTGCAACCATGAAAAAGATGAAATTCTCACCAATTCATTTTAAGCTACACACTTTAATGCCAAGAACTGCCAGAGGTAGTAAAAAAAAAAAATCAATATTGCCCTATAGATCAATATCATTTATTAATATGGATAAAAAGGTATAAATAAATATTAGTTGATGGATCCAGAAGAGTATTAAATGAATAATTCACCAGAGCAAATAAATAAATAAATAAATAAATAAATAAATAAATAAATAAAAGTTTATTACAGGAACGTAAGGGTGGTTCGATAATGTTCGGGATATTAACATAATTTATTATACGTTACTCTAACCTAGAGAGCATTGTGTGATCTGGCCTCTCCCTATCGCCCTGCCCACAGCTTTAACCATGTCTCCCTCACACAGTATAATCTAATCACATTTAACATTTTTCAGTTCATTAAATATGTATGTAGTCCTCTTCTTAACTCGAAGTCTTTGCCATAGCAAGTTTCTTTCCCTGCTTTGATACCCATTAGCCATGAAGTTCACAAAAAGGCCATTTTACCATTTTTGTACCAGTAACAAACAAATGTACAATATTCATTCAACATTTTCTATTACATCCCTTTTAATTCCCTATACATACACATGTATGTACATTCATATGCATACATATAGATATATATATGTATTCTATCTATGTAACCACAGCTTATCTTTTATATTCCCTGTGCTTATGTATTTGTAAATTTCTATTCCATTGATTTATTTTACTGTTGTACCCTTAGAGCCTAGAAAAGTGTCTGGAACACGATAGGGGCTCAAAAAATATTTATTAATTGAACAAAAAATTACATCAATATTAATGGAGAAAAAGCATCTAAATCAACAAATGACCAAAAAGAGTTTGATACAATTCAGCAGCTATTACTCATGAAATGTATTAAATAAAATAGAAGGAAATTGTACAAAGAATATAAAGACTACCAATACTCAATAGCAAATACTATTCTGAGGTTAAAATTCATACGATAATCAGGAAAATACCGGTCAGTTAGCAAAATCAGTGAACTATTTTTTGAAGATTTAGATAGTACAATGAGGCAAGAATAGAATAAATTCAAGACAAATTGAGAAAAAAAATACAAAATTTTCCTTCAATTATAGGTGACATAACTCATTACTAGAAAATGAAAAATAATTTATTAAAACCTTATGAAATGAATAAGATTATTTGGAAAATTGGCTGTATACCAGATTAATATATAAAAATCAACAGATTTCTCCATATTTGCAATTATCAGTTAGAAATAGAAAGAGAAAATTAATCTCACTGACAATAGTAACCAACATTACAAACCACTAATAAAGTTCTAAAAAGGTATTGGACTATAAAACATTATTGAAGAACATAAGAAATGTTAATAGAGATATACTCTCACTGAAGGAAGATTTGATTTCATAAAAACCAAATAGACACTTTAATCAACTTTATTGAAGTATAATTTATATATACAGTAAATGTAAACATTTTAATTATGTAGCTGATAGGTTTTTACAAATGTATACATCACTGTAATTTCCACTTATTTTAAGATATGGAACATCTGCGTCATATTAGAAGATTTTCTCTAGGGGCACCTGGGTGGCTCAGCGGGTTAAGCATCTGACTCTTGATTTCGGCTCAGGTCATGATCTCAGGGTTGTGAGATTGAACCCCGTGTGGGGCTCTGTGCTGAGCATGGAGTCGGCCTGGGATTCTCTCCCTCTCCCTCTGCCTCTCTGTCACACACTCACGCTCTCGCTCTCTCTCAAAAAACAAAAAAACAAAAGCAAAAACAAAAAACGCTTCTCTCATGCCCCTTTGTAGGAAATTCCCCCCCTTACAGGAAATCTCAGGAAACCACTGATCTGATTTCTATCAGTATAGATTAGATTTGCCATTTTAGAACTGCATGAACACAATAATACATGTACTTCTTTCACTCAACATAATGTTTTCAAAATTTACCCTCATCGTTGGATCCATAGTTGTATCAGTGGTCCATTCCTTAATTTGCATATTCATCATAAGAATACATAAAGGTATCACCTCCCTTCACCTGGTCATGGACAATTTGGTAATTTCTAGTCTGGGACCTTGTTGAAGTTGTTGTTCTGATATTATACATCAATGTATCATACTTTTATGAGCATATTTGATCTGTTCTCTTGGTGAATACCTAGGAGTGGGGTTACTGATTCATATAGCAAGGGCATCTAAAAAGAATTTTATCTGCTTTATCGAAATACAGTTTACATACCATACAATTCAATCACTGAAAGTATATAATTCAGTGGTTATTAGGATATTCACAGATATTTGTAACACTGCCACAGTCAATTTTAGAACATTTCCATCACTTCAAAAAGAAACCTTACATGCCTTATGTGTCACCCCCCTGTCCTCTCATGCTCCTCTCCCTACCCCTGAGAAGTCGCTATTCTACTTTCTGTCTGTATAGATTTCCCTATTCTGGACTTTCATATGAATAGAATCAGGGCATGTAGTTTCATGTGATGGGCTTCTTCCAACATGTTCTCATTTTGAAGTGGAATTGCTGAGCCGTATAATAATTCTATTTTTAAACATGTGAGGAACCTGGCACATTGTTTTCCAGAGTGGTTGCACTATTTTCAGTTCCCACAAGTAGTGTATGAGGACTCCAATTTCTCCACATCTTCACCAATCTTGTTATCTGATTTGTTTATTCTATCCATCTTAACTTGTATGAAGTGATATCGCATTGTGGTTTTGATTTGCATGTGCCTGATGACTAATGATGTTGAGCATTTTTTTGCTTATTGACCATTTGAATGTCTATCTTCCCTGGAAAATGCCTATTCCAATCTTTTCCCAATTGATTGATTGGGTTATTTGTCTTGTGAAGTTGTGAGAGTTCTTTATATATTTCACACAAAAAATACGTTTTCAGATATATGATTTGCAAATGTTTTCTTCCATTCTGTGTTTGTAACTGAACCCAAATGCATCTGCCCGATACACAGCAAAGCAAATCCCTAAGAACTCAGGCATGCAGCAAGGAAAGGGTTTATTCAAGAGGCAGCCAAATGGGGAGATAGGAGGATGAACCTGAGGTCCCCCTCCCCAAAGGGGGAGAGAACAAGATTTTTATAATCATAGGGGTTGAGATTACATACATATTGATGTAAAGGACAGGGAAACTTATGAATAATGATGAGGAAAGATGGAACATGCACCTTCAGCAAACATATAGGTAACACGTATCTCGTGTTCACTGTGGGGTAGAGATTTAACACCAGAATGAGGCAAAATTCAGCCTCTGATGTCAGGAGGTTATCTTAGGACAGGGAGGAGGGGCTATGGGCACACTCAGAGCTGTTATAAACTGGATGGAGTCTTTGGTCTCCTTATCTCAGGTAAGGAATGCAGGGCCTTGCTTGTGTGTAGGCTGGAACCATGTCAGTTGAGCTTGAGTCCAGGTTTCTGCAAAGACAGCCAGGGGATTTGTTAGTGGGGTGTGAAAAGACACAACAGCTGATTGGGGAGATGCAGGTCTCTGAAAAACAAACTTTACATTTTCTGCTGGTTTCAACCTCATTGAGCCTACGGGGCACAGTTTCATGACTGTCTTTTCACATTCTTGTTGGTGTCCTTTGAAGCACAAAGTTTAAAATTTTAATTATCTATTTTTTTTTCTTCTGTTGCTTGTGCTTTGGGTATCATATTTAAAAATTTCTTGCCAAGTAAGAGATCATGAAAATTTACCTCTGTTTTCTTCCAAGACTTTTATAGCTTTAGCTCTTACATTTTGGGTCTTCAATCCATTTTGAGTTAATTTTTGTATGCGGTGCAAGGTAAGTGGCCAACTTTATTATTTTGCATATGGATATCCAGCTTTCCTATTTGTTGAAAAGACTGTCCTTTCTCCATTGAATGGTTTGGGCACACTTACCAAAATTCAGTTGGCCACGGATACATGGGTTTCTCTCTGAACTCTCAATGCTATTCTATTGATCCATGTGCCTTTACTTGTGCCAGCACACTCTTGTTTTTTTTGCAGCTTTATTGAGGAATAATTGGCGAATAAAATTATAACATTTAAAGTGTGATTATTTAATGTATGTATATATTGTGAAAGGATTTCTCTTAATTAACACACCCTATATGGATTATATTTATTCATTATTTATTTATATATAATTATATAGTAATTAATTGTTAATTATTATTTATTAATTATATTAATAATTAATCACTAATTATTAATATATATGGTATTTAAGTTCTAATTGGTTAGCAAATTTCAGTTTTACAATACAGTGTTATCAACTATAATCACCATTTTATGCACTAGACTTTTGGCCTTATATACCTTATAGTTGAAAGTTTGTACCCTTTACCAACCTCTCTCTATCCTCACCTCCCCCCACACCACTCCCACCCAGTCCCTGGCAACCACATTTTACTCTACATTTCTATGAGTTTGACTAACTTTTTTTTTTAAGATTCCACATATAGGGGCGCCTGGGTGTCTTGGTCATTGAGAGTCTGCCTTTGGCTCAGGGAGTGATCCTGGGGTCCCGGGAACGAGCCCACATCAGGCTCCCTACTCTGCTGTGAGTCTGCTTCTTCCTCTCCCACTCCCCGTACTTGTATTCCCTCTCTCGCTGGCTGTCTCTCTCTGTCAAATAAATAAATAAAATCTTAAAAAAAAAAAAGATTCCACATATAAATTATACCATTCAATGTTTGACTTAATGGAAGGATTTTCTTCTTTCTCATGGATGAATAACATTCCTCTGTGTGTGTGTGTGTGTGTGTGTGTGTGTGTGTGTGTGTGTGTGAATGTATAGACAGATATCTGTCTGATATCCTGTTTTCATTTCCTCTGGGTATATATCTAGAAGTGGGATCATTAGATCATATGGTAGTTTTATTTTTTCTTAAGTTTTTATCTAAATTCCAGTTAGTTGACATACAGTGCAATATTAGTTTCAGGTGCACAATATAGTGATTCCACTCTTCCATACAACCCCCAGTGCTTGACACAACAAATGCATTCATTAATCCCCATCATCGATTTCGCCCATCCTCCCACCCCTCTGGTAACCATCGTTTGTTCTCTATAGTTAAGAGTCTGTTTCTTGATTTGCCTCTCTCTCTCTCTTTTTCTCTTTGCTCATTCGTTTCGTTTCTTAAATTCCACATACCACATATGAGTGAAATCATATGGTACTTGTCTTTCTCTGTATGACTTAGTTCACTTAGCATAATACTCTCTACCTCAATCAATGTTGTTGCAAATGGCAAGATTTCATTCTTTTTTATGGCTGAGAATATTCCAGTGTGTGTGTGTGTGTGTGTGTGTGTGTGTGTGTGTGTAGTTGTTCTATTTCTGACCTATTTGAGGAACCTCCATGCTGTTTTCTATGGTGGCTGTACCAATTTATGTTTCCACCAAGAGTGTACCAAGGTTTTCTTGTACGCACATCCTCACCAACACTTGTTATCCCTTGTCAGTGGTTAGGCAATATCTTATTTTGATTTTCAGTTTCATTTTCTTGATGATTAGTGTTGTTGAGCAGCTTTTTATATGGCTGTTGGCCATCATATGCCTTCTGTGGAGGATGTCCATTCGGTTCCCTGTTTTGTTTTCTTTAATCAGTTTAGTTCTTCTGCTTATTTTTAAATTATATTATGATTATTATTGCTCTTGAGTTGTATGAGTTCTCTATATATTAGGATATTAACTCCTTACCAGATGTGTGATTTGTAAATATGTTCTCCCATTCCATAGGTTGTCTTTTCATTTTGTTGATGTTTTCTTTTGCTGTGCAGAAACTTTATAGTTTGATGTAGACCCATTTGATTATTTTTGCTTTTGCTGCCATTGCTTTTAGTGTCATATCCTAAAATGTTAGTTCTTCATTCCATTTAGTGGGGTTTAATTGTACTCTACATTTTCTTGCATTGTAAGATAGAAATTTAGATAATTTATTCTAAATATTTATTTTCCTTTTCTTTTTCTTTTCTCTTCTACCTTCTCTCTTCCCTTCTCTCCTCTCTTGTCCTCTATTTCCTTCCTTCTCTCCTCTCCTCCCCTGCCCTCCCTCTCATCCCTTTCCCTCCCTTCCCTTCCCTACTCCTCTCTTCTTCTTTCCTCTCCTCTCCTTTCCTTCTTCTGTAATATAGGTCTCTAAAGTTCCAGGCACTGCTTTAGATGCATACCCAGAAATTTTGATTTTTTTATTGTCATTTATCTACAAACATTTTTTACTTTTCTGTATCATTTTTTTTTTATCAAGGATCACTTGGGTTTATTTACTTTCCAAATATTTCAGGGTATATAATTTTATTTTTGTTATTGATTTCTAATTTATTTTTATTGGGATTAGAGAATATATTCTGTAATATTACAATCTTGTATTGATTAAAATTATTTTATGCCCCAGCATTTAGCCTATCTTGGTGAATATTTTATGTTTACTTGAAAAGAATATGGATTCCACAGAAACTGAACACAATCTTCCTAAAATTTTAATTGAAGGTTGATGTGTGATAGAGCTTCTGAGATCTTTTTATTCTGACTTTTTCCCCTAATTTTTTGTCAATTACTGAGATAGAGGTGATGTCTTATTCCATTTGAGCTGCTATAACAGAATACTGTAGACCTTCTAAACAACAGAAATTTATTTCTCACATTCTGGGGTTTGAGAAGGCCAAGATCAAAGCACCAGCAGAAATGGTTTCGTTTCGTTTCTTTTTGCAAAACCCACTTCATGGTTCACAGGTGGCCATCTTGCTTTGTCTTCACACAGTGGAAGGAGTGGGAGAGCTCTCTGTGGTTTCCTATAAGGGTACTCATGCCGTTCATGGAGCTCTGCTCTCACGACCTAATCACCTCCCAAAGGCCGTACCTCCAAACCATCACATTGGGAATATGGTTTCAAAATATGAAATTTAGGGGGACACAAGCATTCAGCCTATAACAGGTGATCATTGCTATAACTATGGCTGTGGAAATTTTTATTATTTCTGTTTGCTTTAACTTATTCTTCATGAAATTTGAAACTTTATTATTAAGTGCATACATATTTTAGGTTGATATGTGTTTCTTAGAGATTGCCCCTTTTATCACTAAGAAATTACTCTCTTTGTTTTGCTTTTACTTTCTTTAATATTAATGTAGCCATATATGCTTTCTTTTGCTTTCATTTGCATGGGTAAATATTTTCTTTATTTAATTATTTTTTTCATTATTATTGTTTTGAATATGTTTCATTTGAGAACAAACTGATGGTTACCGGAGGGGAGGCAGGAAAGGGATGGGTGAAATGAGTGATGGGGATTAAGAGTACACTTATGGAGGTGATTGGGTGGCTCAGTCGTGGTCCTGGGGTCCTGGGATCGAGCCCCACATCAGGCTCCTCCGCTGGGAGCCTGCTTCTCCCTCTCCCACTTCCCCTGCTTGTGTTCTCTCTCTCACTGGCTGTCTCTCTCTCTGTCAAATAAATAAATAAAATCTTAAAAAAAAAAGAGTACACTTATGATGAGCACTGAGTAATGTATAGAATTGTTGAATCACTATATTGTATACCTGAAACTAATAGAGCAATGTATGTTAACAATACTGAAATTAAAATAAAAAGCTTAATTAAAAAGTTAACATATGTATGATGTTATTTATGAAGTGTTTCTCTAGTAGACAACATAGAGTTGATTCCAAATGATTATCTTTGCCCTTTAATTTCTACATTTCTGCTATTAGTTTCTCTTAAAGAGTTCTCATTGTACTCTCTTTATGTGGAGTATTTTCATTGTATTAGAATTTTATAGATTTTTTCATTTTGAGTATGCCATTCTTTTGTCATCTGGCTTCTATTATTTCTAATGAGAAATCACAGTAATTTTTTATCATTGTTCACTATAGGCAATATGCCTCTTTTTCTCTGGTTATTTTGAATATTGTTTCAGTATTATTTCTTTATTTTCTCAGCTGTTTAACTATGATGTGATGGCCCTAGGTACTGTTCACTTTGAATCTATCTTGTTTTCAGTTTGCTGAGCTTTGTGGATCTATAAATTAATATTTATTAACAAATTTTTAAATAATTTTGGCCTTTGTTCTTTCAGATTTTGTTTGTTTGTTTTCACTCCACTTCTGGGACAACTATTAACATATGTATTAAACCTGAGAAGACCTTCTCAATTGATAGAACAAAGAAATATATGTGTGTATGTCAGCCTATGCATATACTTACAGCTACAGGCAGTTCTGAATGTAATAATCTGTATCTATTTAAAACTAAAGATGAGTTTTTACTGATATCTCCAACCCTAATACATTAACATCTGGAACATTTAGCCTCTGCCTCTTGCTTACTGCCAAATTCCTATGTCATAAGTGAGAAATCTGGCTCTCACCATCTGCCATCTTTTATTTAATCATTCATTTCTGGTATACATGTTTAGCAGTATCAAAAATTTTAACCCATACTCCCGTGGAGAACAACATTATCAACTATAGTATGCACTTACACACAGTTATTTTGTTTCGGTCTTACAGACTTTACTCATTTTCAGCTACTTCGGTCAGTGTCTTTCTTTCTCACCCCCTTCAGTGAAGCTACTTCATACATTTGTAATATAGTAAGAATCTCTTGTCAAATCTGCATTCCTTCCTGGAGTCATCTAACCTCAATATTTTTTAAAATTTGCATACATTAAGGTTCATTCATTGTTCTATGAAGTTCTGCAGGCTTTGAAAACGCACAAGTTCGTGTAACATTATCAGAGCATCACAGAAAAGAGTTTCAGTATTCTAAAAATTCCCTGTGCTTTTCATATTCAACCCTGTATTCCTCCCTTACCCCATACTGAATCCCTGGCAGCCACTGATCTGTTTACCATCTTAATAGTTTTGCCTTTCCCAGAATGTGTGTAGACAGATTCATATAGCATATACACTTTCAGATTGGCTTCTTCCACTTAAGAGCTGAGATGTCCTTCGACAGATGAATGGATAAAGAAGATGTGGTCCATACATATGATGGAATATTATTCAGCCATCAGAAAGGATGAATACTTACCATTTACATTGAATTGGATGGAACTTTAGGGTATTATTCTAAGCGAAATAAGTCAATCATAGAGAGACAATTATATGGCTTCACTCATATGTGGAATATAAGAAACTGCAGAGGATCATAAGGGAAGGGAGGGAAAACTGAATGGGAAGAAATCAGAGAGGGAGACAAACCATGAGAGACTCTTAACCATGGGAAACAAACTGAGTGTTGCTGAAGGGGACGTGGGTGGGGGGATGGGTTAACTGGGTGATGGAGATTAAGGAGGGCATGCAATGTAATGAACACTGGGTGTTATAAGCAAATGATGAATTGTTGAACATGACATTTGAAACTAACGATGTACTATTTATTGACTAATTGAACTTAAATTAAAAAAACAATTATAATACAAAAAAGAATATGCATTTAAGGTTCTCATGTCTATTCATGACTAGATAGCTAATTTCTTTTTATTACTAAATAATTTTTTCATTTTATGAATGTATCACAGTTTTGTGTTTTTGTGTGAACATAATCTTTGAATCAACTGGGTAAATACCTGGTCGTCTGATTATTGGGTGAAGTGGTAAGATGGTGTTTAGGTTTTTAAGAAAATGCTAAAGTATCTTCCAATGACTGTACCGTTTTGAAGTTCCACCAGCCAAAAATGAGCTTTCCTGTTGTTCTGTATCATCACTAACGTTTGATATTGTCAACATTTTTTGGATTTTAGTCATTTTATAGTTAGGTGGTGATATCTTGTTTTTGTTTTAATTTGCAATTTCTAAATCACTAATGATTTTAATTGGGTTTTTGTTTTTATATTATTGAATTTTAGGAGTTCTTTGCATATTTTAGATATATCTCATATATGTTTTGCAAATATTTTCCCACTCTGTGGATTGTCTTCATTCTGTTAGGAGTGTCTTTCATAAAGCTGATGTCCACCTTATAAATTTTTCTTTCATGGATCATGTTTTTGATGGTATTTCTAAAATGCTATTGCCAAAAGGTCACCTAGATTTTCTCCTCTTTTTATAGAAGGTTTGTAGTTTTTCCTTTTAACTTTAGGTCTATGATATATGTTGCCGTAATATTTGTGAAAGATGCTAGGTCTGTGTATAGATTCATCCTTTTAATATATACATCCAACTGCTCTAGCATCATTTGTTGAAAATACTTTTTTCCCCTCTAGTGTATTTTTTTTTTTTTTTTGCTACTTTGTCAAAGATCAGTTGAATATAATTGTTTAGTTGTATTTGGGGAATCTCTACTGTGTTCCATTGCTTTATGTGTCTACTCTTTTGGTAATACCATGTTGTCTTGATTACTGAAGCTTTAGAGTAAGTCTTAAATTCAAGTAGTGTCAGTCTTTAAACTATGTTCTTCAGTATTGTGCTGGTTATATGGATACTTTGTCTTTTCATATGCAATTTGGAATATTTTTATTGATGTAACAAATAACTTACTAGATTTTGATTGATATTGAATTCACTCTACAGATAAAATTGGGAAATATTTAAATAAACAATAATGTGTCTTCCAATTTATAAAAATGGGATCTCTTTCCATATATTTGGATCTTTTTTGATCACTTTCATCAGAGTTTTCCACAAAGAGATACAGTATATATGTTATTAGACATATACTTAAATATATTTCCTTTTTTTAGTGCTATTTAAAATGTTGTGTTTTTGTTTTTGTTTCCTGTTTTTTGCTTTATTTTTGTTTTCCAAATTCCGATTGCCCATTTCTGGTATATGGGAAAGCAATTAAATTTGTACTTCTGTATATTTACTATATATTGTGTGACCTTGTTGTGAATGCTTTCTAGTTCCAGAAGGGTTTTGATTTATTTGGTCAATTCTTTGAGATTTTCTACACCAATAATCATGTCATCTACAAGTAAAGTCAGTTTTATTTTTTTTTCTCTATCTTATAAAGATAGAGGTATAATCCTTATTTCCCCTTCTTGTCTATTGCTTTGGATATTGCCAACTGCTTTTTCTGTTTCTATTGATATGATGGTAGAGTTTTTTATTCTTTAGCTTGTTGATATGATGGGTTGACTTAATGGTTTTTAAATCAGGTTTAATAGAATTATAGACCTGGAATAAATCCCGCTTTTTATACATTATTGGATAAGTTTGCCATTTTTCTTTTGCAAATATTTACACCTGTATTTATGAGAGCTACTGGCCTGTGGCTTTCCTTTCTTGTATGTCTATGGAGTTTTTGCATTAGTGTAATATTGGCCTTGTGGAATGAATTACAGTTTTCCTTTGGCTTTATTTACTTAGAATGTAGAGAATTGGTATCATATCCTCTTTAAATTCAAGGTAGAATTCATCATTGAAACCATCTGGGTCTGAAGTTTTGTTTTGTTTTTAAAGATTATAAACTTTTGGCTTAATTTTTAAATAAACATAGACCTAATAAAATTAGGTGAATTTTGATAGTTTGTATATGTCAAAGAATTGGTGCATTTCACCCAGGTTATTAAATTTGTTGGCATAGATTGTTTATAGTATTCTTTTATTATCCTTTTAACGTCCATGAGATCATAGTGATGACTCCTCTTTCATTTATAATATTAGTAATTTTTTTATTCTCTCTCTCTCTTTTTCTTTTTTAGCCTGGCTAGAGGCTTATGGAAAATACACTGGAAATATTTCAAAATGGCTAATTTTCCCTCCCTGCCAGAAACATGAGCATTTTTTCTTGGCTTTTCAGCATGGGACCTGATGGTGTTAAAGTAATTAAGACCCATGAAAGTGTGGGACTCAAAGGCTGCAGACCCCAGGCATTTCCCAGTCTTATGTTAGCCTCTAGCAATTCATAAAAGTTACCATTTTTTTTTAAATTATTTACTAGAGAGAGAGAAAGAGAAAGAGAGAGCATAAGTAGGGGGAGGGGAGTGGGAGAGAATCTCAAGCAGACTCCTCACTGAGCATGTAGCCCTACAAGCGGCTGGATCTCAAGACCCAGGAGATCATGACCTGAGCCTAAACCAAGCATGGTACGCTTAACCACCTGAGCACCCAGGTGCCCTTCATCAAAGTTGCCATTTAAGGGTTACTGCTAGTTTATGGGTCCAGCAGTTTCTCCAGGTAAGCTCATCTTAACTGTGATTCTTTGTATTTGCCTCTCTCTCCAGGTTTCAAGTGGCTTGCCCTGTGACCTCAAATCTCTGATAGGTCAAGAAAATGTACTGATTTTCAGGGTTCCTGGGTGGTTCAGTCAGTTAAGCAACTGCCTTGGCTCGGGTCACGATCCCAGGGTCCTGGAATCAAGTCCCACGTCGGGCTCCCTGCCCAGTGGGGAGCCTGCTTCTCCCTCTCCTCCCTGCTTGTGCTCTCTATCTCCTTATCTCCATCTGTCTTTCTCTCGCTCTCACTCAAATAAATAAAATCTTTAAAAAAAATGTACTGGTTTTCTGGTTGTTGAGCTTTCATTCTTGTGTGGTTGAAAGTGATGACTTCCAAGACTTCTGTATGTCAGAGCTGGCCCTAGGACTGTATTTTGGCTTTTTTTGCAGTGCATTTACATATACTTTAAAATATTTGTTTACCAAATCCAGCAGCTGGGTATCTGAGTCATCTTAAGACTGGTCCTGTTTATGGCTTTTAAAATTTTAATTAATTAATTAAGTAACTAATTAATTAATTTTTAATCATAGATAAAAATTACCTGAGTTATTCCTTATCTAATAATGTTTGACTGCATATTTTACATTGCTGATAAGATATAGAGACTTTGGGTCTTTTATTTTCCTTTAAGTAGTGTTGGTTTTTATTTAAGTAGGTAGCTCAATAAATGACAAATTATTTTGATCTCATGTAAGCTTGTTTATATGTCGAGTTAGTGCATATATGTACCAACATCAAGATGTTCTTGCAGCGCTTCTTGATATCATTCAATGCATATATTTTCTGTCCCTTGTGGATGTTATGAAGGCTTTTTTAAGGTTCGTTCAGGCAGATCTACCTACTGAGTACCTAGTTCTAGGGCATATTTCTTAAAGTTAAAGCACACTACTTTTGGTATTTCAGCTCAGCACTCAGTGTGTTTGGGAAGTTTTACCAAGGTCTCTATATTCTGGCAGGGGGAATTAACCAATGTCCCCTCGCACTGCCCAGCCTGTACAATCTCCCTCTTTTTTTTCCCCCCAATCTCATAACAATAACTGTACTCAATCTGCAATTGTACAAGAGAGCCCCAAGTAAAAGATTTATGGGAAAATCTGCCCTCTAATTTAATTCCTTCCTCTCTAGTGTTCTGCCTTACAGATTCCAAATGCTTCTACTATCCTGAATTTTATCTTCTGTCTTCTCAGATAAGGATAATTTCCATGTTCAGCTTTGATTCCTGGGCATAGAGACAAGGATACTTATTGCAGAAAATAGTGACACCCTGTCCCAAATGGAAATGTGTGTCTATCAAATGATCATGAGTAAACAAATTATGATATACAGTTGGCCCTTTAACAACACGGGCATTATGTTCACTGACCTCCCTAGCAGTAAAAAAAATGTGTATAACTTGACTCCCCTAAAACCTAACCACCAATAGCCTACTGTTGACTGGAAGCCTTCCTGGTAACATAAACAGTTGAGTAACACATATTTTGTATGTTACATGTATTATATATTGTATTCTTACAATATAGTAAGCTAGAGAAGATAAAATGTTAAGAAAATCATAAGGATGGAAAAATACATTTACAGTACTGTACTGTATTTATTGGAAAAAAAATCATGTATAAATTGACCTGCACAGTTCAAATGCTTGTTGTTCAAGGGTCAACTGTATATGCATTATTAAGATTAATTAATTTGATCTTTTACATATTTAAATGAGGAAGCATTATGATGTAATTATAAGTGAAAATGCCAGATAGAATAATAAGCAAAGTATGATACCATTAGAAATTTAAAAATGTACACGCATGCACACATCCAAACACAAGTAGAGAAATTTGTTGAATGATATGACCCAAATGAACAGATACTTTTGTACTAATGTATGTGAATTCTGAACCAGTAGGGCAATATCTTTTAATGAACTAGAGAACTCCATGCTTTAGTAATGTGTTCAGAATTTATCTTGAATTGGTGCCATTTTAACAATGAAAGTGAGTGCTCTTTATCAATAATTGAGCTTGAAAAATGGGCATAAACTAGAGCTGTCCTGGGAAAATCCCAAGATGTATGATTACCACATATTAGGTCATTGGAATGAAGTTTGGTACAAATATTAGTCTGTATCCCGTTCTTTCCTACTATTGGTGCCATAGTGACCTTTCCTCAATTTCCAAAAAGGAAATATTCTATTAATATGATTTTAAGTCACTTTTTGTCATTTAATATTAACATAAGATATAATCCTTTATCAATTTTGGCTTTGAGTACTTTTACCATCACTCTTTTTGCTCTTTTTTCTATGCTCATTGATAATATCACCATTTTATATCATACAGTGTGGTCAAATGTTAAGGTCAATAAGTCTTTGGGTAAATGTAGATGGTAAAAAAAGCTACAGAGACACTTTAGACACATTCGCTTAATATGTTCCTTTCCAAATGCATTTTTCTATACATAACAGAAATCAGCATACTTTCAGCAGCATAGGAAAGGATTTCTGATTCCATATGCTTCTCAGTAAGTAAAATCACTGTGTCTCCAGCATCTGGAAAACAATGTTCAAAATATAAGAACTTAAAATACTTGGCCAATTTAAACCTTGGGCACATTGTAGCTAGAAAGTGATTATCAGATAAGGAGTTACCTATGAATAAAAAAATATATATTTATATCATTAAAAAGAATGTATTATTAACACATGGATGTGGGCATGATAAAGAAGTATTAGGACCTAAAGTAAATGTTGTAGGTGAGGATCGGAGTAGGTCGGTCTCACAAAAGATAATTTTCATTGGGTTGAATTTGGTTTTTGAAAATTGATAAGGAAGACCTAAGGAAGAGGAGTTGGGTAGGCATTAGTGATGTGAAAATTTGCTTTGTTTGTGAGAAAGGAAACAGTTGTCAATGATGACGTCTGTCAATTGTTACTTTTTCTATATGACTGAGGGAACCTACTGAACACTTTAGAAACACATCAGATTTAATTCTTATAATAACCCTGCAAGTTATGAATTATTCCCAATCTACAGAAGTTTCATTAAATGATTTGCTTGAGTTCACATAGCATTCTGGGAGCATCATTAAGATTTAAACTTGGGACAATTAGGCTCAATACTCTGGTAGCACATGGGCAAATGAGGCTGTGCAATAGAGCAAAATAATTTTAGAATTTACTTGCTTTGTTTTGTTTTCTGATAATCAGAAGCTTTCTCATTCATCGCATGCATTTTTTCTCAAAGTTCAATTGTTGTGTTTTTTTTCCTCAAACATTTTTCCTTCCTTTTCTTTTGTTTCAAAAAGAAATACAGGCTGAGCATACCTTTGGAAGAGGATAGCACATACTTCTAGTATCCACTATGTCAGGTCACATAAATGACTCTTCATTAAATTTGTTCTGTGTGTTTATAGAATAGTACATGGATTAACCTGAGAGTTACAGTTCCATTGCTTAAATAATTTCTATTTGTACTACAACATTTGGAAGTATTGGAAATATTTGAAAGGAGTGTTTAAGAAAATCAATCAACCAAGCTCTACAATAATGAATGCCTGAGGAACATGGGCATTAATCATAAGTACAGTGGTTTCTCCATGGAGGATGGAGAGTAGCGATTTGAACTAAATTACAAAAAATGAACAACACCATTTTAAAGACTTGTCTCATAACATAATCCAAGGGCAAATTAGAGCAATCTAAAATAAAACTCCATGATATTAAATAATAATTTTCATATTCAGCACTCTCCTTTATCCTTTCCATGTGAGAAAGCATCAACTGAGAAAATGATATAGGATAAATTATAAAGTGTTTTTAGAAAATATGTGCTGTCCATGGTAAGCTCACCACTGTCTTTAAAACTTGAGCCTGCCAAGACATAATAAATACGCTGAGCAGGATTAAATCTGGGCACAGATTGAATGTATTAGTCTCCTCATTTTGATACATAAAGTAAAATAAAGAAATATGGATTTCATATATCCAAACCAGAAGCCTCTGAGAGAAAATGTGACTGTTGTCACTTTGCAAATCTGGCATTTTTTTTTAAAATGTCACTGTCATTTTCTATTCTTTCTCCTCCTATTTGAAAATGATGCAACTAGAGGCATCCAATTATCCTAGAAGTGACACAGAAAAATATCTTAAAATTTTTAAACTATCTGTATATATAAATGCAGTAATGTAATAACAATGACAGCCATAATGACTGATAGAAACTTATATAGCAAGAGACAAGATATATAATGATGCATAGTTATGAAATGCTGTAAATGTTTTTTTCCGAGTTCCATGGCTTGCTCAAAGGCATTGTGCAAGCATGTAGAGGGCTTGTTAGAGAGAGAGAGAGAGAGAAACATAGTGACAATAATAATACAGTAAATCAGAAGTTTAACTTTTGAAAAGAAAAGGGAAAAATTAAATTCTTCAATTGATTTTTAAAATTTTAATGTTGTTTTCACGAATTTTCGGAATATATAATTTTTCTTGATGTTACATAGATGAATTTGAAAGGAACTAGAGTTAACTGGTTCTTATATTTCCTTTGTAGAAAAAGTATGATAAATGCTACATAAAAATAATGGGAGAAGTAAAAAAATATGCACAGATTATAATAAATCCAGTGTTTGATATGCACATGTGTATGTATACATGTATATATATGTGTGTGTGTATATATATATATTTGTGAATGTGTGTGTATGTAATTATGTATGTGTAAATTTCACTAATGCTAATTTTTTTTCTTGTCCCTCCTAAAAAATTTCAATTTTGTAAAAGGTATTGTAGTTTTATTTCTGCCTCATATTTTATAATTCCTAAACAAAAGGATATTCCACCATGTTCCACTTACATCTTTTTATGTGTCCAATGCCATCCATCTTAATCCTTAAGTTCTCCTTCTTACACCAACCAATTCTTTACATTGAAGGAGAAGCACTAGAATCTATGCCTATGTTCCCACGTTCATGATTTTAAAGAAAAAATGAATTGCTAAGTCATTTCCATGTAATTATTGTATTATATTAGCTGTTTCCACAACTTATTCTTTTAAATGACAAATAGTTTCTTTTCTTCTTTTCTCCTCTCTTAGCTTTTCACAGTTTTAATATTTTTACATTTTCAAGGCTGGAATACGAATTGGAATTTCAAAGATTTTCCCCAGGTATATTATGCATTAGTTTTTATTCCTTCCCTGTTCTCTCATCCCTCCCCAAATACATTTCCATGACTTCTCTGACTTGTACTAACCTTTCCTCTTAGGAAGTAGAGACCATCTAGTCCTCATTAGAGATTCTAACATAATAAAATCCAGCTGAAAAGGAGCATAACAGAATTCAAGCATTCATGATAAGGGGCAGAGAAGTATAATGAAAAGAGCACAAATTTTGAAGTCCGAGTCAGAAAGCTAACCTTTGCCATTCACTAACTGACTTTCAGCAAGTAACTCAAACTTTGTGACTTTTGCTTTCTCAATATGAGAAAGCAGAATAATAATACATACTTCAAAAGATCGCTGGGTGAATTCCATGAAAAACATAGCTGCTCAATAAATGAGAGTTGATATTATTATGTGATAAATACAGACTTTAAACTTACATTGTTTGTTAAAGTTAATGAAATCACATTTAATATGGTACATCAAAATTTTTACATTAATACAGTGAGGTGAAATTCACTTAGTCTCTTTGGCCTGTTATAACAAAATACCAGAGCCTAAGTAGCTTAAAAGCAACAGAAATTTATTTCTCACAATTCTGGAAGCTAAGTCCAAGATCAAGGTACTGGCATGTTTGCTTTCTGGTTCATAAATGGCAGTGTTCTCATTGAATCCTCACATGGTGGAAGGGGTGAGCTAGCTCTCTGGTGTCTCTTTTACATATAAGGATACTAATCCAAATCATAAGCGTTCTATGGATTTATCTCTATGAATTTATCTATTCTGCATATTTCATATAAATGTAGTCATGCAATACTCTATGTCTGACTTTTACTTAGCATAATGTTTCCAAGTTTTGTCTACTTTGTAGCACATATCAGTACTTTATTGCTTCTTTATGGGTGAATGATATTTCATTATATATATTATATAATGCTATACATATAATATATATATAATTATTATATATACACCACAATATTTCACTATATATAAATATATATCACGGTTTATTTATCTGTTCATCTGGGGATAGGCATTTGGGCTGTTGCCACTACCTTTTAAAATATGGAAGTACAGTGTTGATCCTCTAACAGTTCAAGTCTCACTGAAGAGACTGATATCTGGGTCTCTGTTTCTGTCTCTTTCTCTCCTGTATTCACTAATGGAAACATGTGCCAGTAAATGAGCCAGGTTTCTACCTCAGAGCCAAGCATAGTAAACTAGTGATTTTCAATAGTGGTTTCAGTGTTCTTCCCCTTTGAGAATTTATTCTGATAAATACTTAAGCATTTCTAAGAATACCTATCTTATCTCTACTGACCACCTATACCTTTTCTATTCTTATATGTCACCAAATTCTCTTTCCTTTCACTAGCATATCCCCTTTTCAAGAAACACTGCCCTCGAGAGCAATGGTTATTGATTAAATTGTGAGTCTCTCAACTGTTAGACGTTACAAAGAAGCTTGAGAATCACCATTAAACCTGTAACTTTATAATACATCTTTTAAAATGTAGGAATCTTCCCAATAAATAAATAAATCTTTTAAAAAAATGTAGGAATCTTCCACTTTTTCAGAAATAAATGTATTGCTTTATCCACGCAGAATTTAGTGGTGTTTCAAAAAGCATTTCAGCTTGAATGAGATGAGAACATGGGGTCATTGTGTGTGTGTGTGTGTGTGTGTGTGTGTGTGTGTGTATGACAGTATGTCATCTTGAAGCCAGAATGAAACCACTGTTGTCACCATTTGATATTTACTTGTTCTATAGAAGTTAAGTGATAATAAAATTAAAAGGTGAGAGAGAAATGTTGTGAAAGTGGTAACTCATATTTTTGGGGAAACAAGTGGGAGTTTCTATTAGATTCCGAGTGTAAAAGTTAGACACACTATTTGATCTTCCTGTTAATTATACCTGGTGTACTTTGAGTTTGTATGATAGCACTAATGTGAACAATGTCAATGAAACCTAACAGATTTTGAATTTTATTCTTACCCCCAATTTTTTTAAAGATTTGAATTATTTGCAATAGAAAAGTAAACCTTTATTTTAAAATGTTTTTGTCAAAGGTTTTTTTTTTTAATTTTTCTTCTTTTAGAATGTGAAAATTGCTTCACAATATTTTGAAGATATGTCATCCAAGTAAATGACTTGGAACACTGATGCAGCATATATAGTTTTACCATTTACAAATTACAGTATCTTTTTAAAAGCCATGCTTTTAGCAATTAAGTTAAGAAGGTGTTTGAAAGGTATTTTATTGCACCAAACACATTTGAAGATAGTTGAAATAGTATGTTAGTCAAATGGAAAAAAAAATGTTTGACAAAAGGCAAAGTTTTTCATTTTGAATGTCAAATTGTATTCAATCTCAAATTTTACTGGAAACTTAAAAGAGTCTTTGACCACTTATTATTTTTTCTATAGACTTTAGTATCATTCACATATAAATGAATACTGAAAAGAGACATATATTTATTTTTTGTTCTATTAATGTAATAACCCTAATAAAATTAGAATTTACCAAGGGAGATGTCTCCTAGTAAGAGATACATGAACAATTGCCTCCTCTTACTGTACACTCTCTTCCTTTTTGCAAGAACTTTTTCAAACTTTCCACTCCCCTCAAATTTCTGACAGAGAAGCCCCTATTTTACAGATAAGCTGGAAGCCATCAGAAGGCCAAATGCTTAATATTACATCTATTAAACATGTAAGTCTGCAGAACATTTTTCATTATCAAAGTTTATGTTAACTTTCAAAAGCATTTGATGTGGTTGGCTTTGGCCTTTATCTGTAAACACTCTATTACTTTAGCTTACATGATATAAAACATTATCTTAACATTTCTTCTATTTCTTTATGTTTACCTTCTTCCTCTCTTCTGTAGGCTTATCTTCTACCAAGCTGTTAAAGCTGAAGTTCTTCAAGTCTTTTTTTTCTATCACCTCTTTTTTCACCAATGGCTTCAATTTTTACCTTCGTGAAGGAAGACTTATAACTTTTTATATACAAACTGTACCTCTTCTCTGAGCATCAGACCCATGCATGCTATTGCCTACATGACAGTACTACCAGATATCTCCAGAACAATTTATGTCGAAACTTTTCAAATTAAACTTGATATTTCCTCTTTGGTTCTGGGAACCAACCCCCATCCAGGGCTCTTTCTCAATACCTCTCTCTCCTTTTTCATCCACGTGTATTATACAAAATCCTATTGTTTTTTACCTCCCCACGTAGCTCTCGAGTGAACCTACCTCTCTGCTGCTCCATTTCCATAACTATGGTCCAAAGTACAATAATGTCTCATATAAAGGTCAGCAATACCCCCTAACTCCACGCATTGGATCATCTCATGCCACCCTCACTGGCATCTCCAGAGTGGTTTTTCCAAAACAGAAGGCTGGTCATATCACTCATATGCTTAAAAGAATTCTAAGACTCAAATAAGGAACAAAATCCTTGATATAGCTTAGCTTGGTAAGCCACTTCCTACATCTTTAGTCTTACTTTACAAAGTGCTTTTCACAAGACTGACTTATATCTACCTTTCAAGATGTGCCTCTACTCCACTATGACACAAACTGTGACCTCTGGTACTTCTTTCAACTTTTGCTTTTACCTAGTTATTTCCAGTCTTTCCCTAGATCGAAGTTCAGCCAGATCATCTTCAAGGAGGACTTCCCTATCCTTACTGACTAGGGCAATTTTTCTTCATTGTAAGTTTGTAAAATACTTAGGAACTTGTTTGTTACATCTAAAGTTTCAAAAATAAGTATTTGATGTTTACATTGATGTCTGTCTATTCTACTAGACAAGAAACTCTGTGAGAGCAGGTTCTGTGTCTCTTTGTACTCATCATGGAAGCCCCAGTATTTAGTACAGTACCTAGCACTTAGTAGGCACTCAAGAACTATGTCTCGATGATAAAATAAATGAATGAATGTTGGATATTACATGTAGGAGAATAGAAATTCTGATACCAAGAAAGAATCTATGATAACTGTTAAATTGACAGAAATTCAAGTTTAAAGTAAGAACAATAACCAACTCTGGAAGTGTGATAAGTATATCACTATTTGATTTTGTTAAATCTGAATCTAAAACAATAGTATCATTTAGGCATAACATGTTAGAAAAGTTGTATGTGATGAAGACAAAGTGTGGGGGGACTTCTAAGAAAGACAGTGAAAAGCATTAACGAGTTAGAGGGATTGATTCATGTGAGTGGAGTAATAATCGGCTCAGCACTGAATTTGAAATCTCATTGTATATAGACTACATATGACAGCTTGTTTTCTACGTTATAAGTCTCCACTTTTTCTATTTTAATCATGATACATTTCATCAAATTGGATTGTTCTTTTCCAAGTACAGTAATTACATTTTAAAAGCAAGGCTCCAACATGGTTTAGAGGAAATACGATAACTATCTATAATTACTGGAAGCACACAAACACCGATTGAAAATAGAAGCTGTTGGATTGAACAATTAGTTCTAGAATTAATATAATGAAATCAGGCTTGAGAAATTTTCAATCAAGCAAAAATTCCTTTCTAAGTATTGGTTTTTCTAATACGAGTGAATGATTATAATATCTATTTTGCAGCAATTTAAAGAAATAGCCGAACTGAGATGGTATTGAGGATGGGGACTAAAACTCAAAAAATAAGTAAAATACAAGTAAAGCAGCTATTGGAAATATAGTGATGTTCAGGATTTTTTACTTTCAGGTATGAGTTTCCCTATAATTTTCAAACTTTGGCTCATTATAAATATTTACTGTATTTTAAGTTAAATTCGATTCCATCTTTTAAACATGTTTACATTTGAAAATTAGAAGTACCTAATGACAAAAACAAAATTTACTTATTAGAGGAAAAAGAAAGAAAAAAACAAAAAACAACAGCAATAGCAACAACCCCCCCCTGTGTTCATTAGAAGAGATTTGTGATCTTAGATGCTGACAAAAAAGTCTCAATATTATTTTAACGTTTTATGTAGGAATTTTATGTTTATCAAAATTTGAATATTCTTGACTTTCATATTCACATGTTCTTTGTTTCTCTGTCAGTTTCAATTCAAAGCCCTATCTTTTTCCTTGTATGATGACAAAAATAGAATTGCTCTGAAAAACACAGATGAACAAATATTCCATGGGGAAAAATTAATTTCCTTGCCTTCTTCTTGGACACTAGACCATATTTCCTGGCCATATGAATGAATTCACACCAGTAGAATATGAGAGAGGAGGATATTTGTAATTTTCATCTTACATATTAAGCGGAATCAGACCTGTTTCCTTTTTATTACAGGTGAGAATGATTAATTACTCAAATGGCCTTGGAAATCCTCTTGAAATGGCAGAGCCACCCTCCTGAACCCTAAATGACCTGGTGGATCAGAGCTGACCTATGACATTAAACACTTCCTAACATTCCCTGACTGAGGAATGACCTGGTATTTTTACAAAACAGTTAAACCGTCTTTTCGAATTAATACATATATAAGCAAGAAAACCTTTTTAAAAATCTTATGCATTGTGTATAAATCATTATAATCTAAACAAAACAAAAATACCCCAAAAGCATAGTTGCATTTTAGGTTCGAGTTGAGTACCAGCAGGTTATGGAAAGATCATGAGACTTCTGGGTGGTGTGTGGTTTTGTTAACATTTCTGAACTTCACACTAGTATGGTGTCCTCTTTTGTTGCCTTTTGGAATTAAACAGTTGAAAATAAAATAAAGATGTCACTTGAAATTTGAAGTCTCCAATTGGAGCTGGGCTCTTGGGGCAAGTGTTTGCAGATTGCCTAAGAATGACATCAGATGGATTTTTGTAGGAAGCACTCCATAATCTTGTGTCAATATAAATTAATTCTTCCACAACAGCACTGGTTTTAAGATCAGTAACAGAACCCTTTTTGTGAGCAAACATACTGAAACAGTGAGTTATAAGCCCATGTCCCACTCAGGGCTGCTAAATTTGCTGACCTTAGTAACTTCATCAGAGGTTTACTGTTTCCATTTAACTCTCATTTTACCTTGAAGGAGAGAGATGTTAAATGTTCTTTTGTCTGTGTTGAATGCTTCCTTGGTGCCATTTTGTGGTATTTGCAGGCCTCCCTGACATTATCAAATGGATTGACATTTTAAATATTTGCAGTGCTCAGTGGGTACTAATTCAGCAAAGGTGAACCACAAGCTTCTTTCGCTGTGGCACAGCAAGTGATGTGTGTCTGTTTAATCACAGCAGCTGAAATGAGATCAAAAGCCACTGTGTTGTTAAAGTCCTAAATCTGCTGTCACAGCAGACACACCTGGAGGGGCCCTTGAAGGAAAAAGCTAAGTAGTGAAGAACCTACTTAGGCCACTGGCTTATCTGACTGAACCCATTAACCCAGCTCAGCAGGAAACTTTCCTAGCATGTAACATTTCCATATTTTTACTAAATTCCTAAAAGGTGCAGCTCAACCATTTGTGGGCCTCAGCAATTCTTGATTTTCTTTATACTCTAAATTGAAGTTTTATTTTCTATGTTTTGTCAGAGTTGATAATCCAAGTACTCCAAAAGATGAGAAATATAAATCATTCTACATGGTCACTGTCACAAATTTTGGGGACTTTATCCAAAAGGGAATATAGAGAGTAAAAAATTGTACTACTGTACTTTTTGGCTATTGAGATACCACATGTATTATTTATAGATTCTACAATCACCGATGTTAAAATATCAATGAATAGAATGACCCCTTAAAATTTTATCCTAAATCTTTTTTTTTTTTTTCTACAAAGCATGAACCTTTTTCTTTGTATTTAGGGAAAGGAATTGACAGAATAGCAGAGAATAAAATAAGACAAAAACCATGGAGATTATGGGAAAGGAAAAAATAAGTAATTGGTTTGGGGATGTTTGCAAATATCCATCCTCTTCCAGTGTCCTGAAAGGAAACTGCTTTCACATCAGATCCTCCTCATCATTTCCCTACTTGGTTTCTATAAGACAACACTAAGACTTTCATAAACAGATTCAAAGAGTGTATAGTAGAGGATAGAGCCTGTTGGGTAGAGGAGAAGGAGAAATATTAAAGGTAAGAGATTATCTCTGTATTTAAGAAACTGAAAGGAAATGCTTAGCTGTACAACCTTTAATAAAATAAGCATTTATTGAACATGACTATGGGCATGGAAGCATTCTGGGTGTGTGGGTGAAGGAAATAAGGATCTATAGCTTCATGGGCCTTTCAGTCTAGCAGGAGGAACAAAAGGGAGACTGATAATAGATTAACAAATAAGTCAACTCTACCGTTTGTTAGAAGGTGAAAGCTTTCATGACAAAAGAGTAAGATGGATGGAGAGTGTGTTCATGGTTGGTAAGAATTGGTCCTATTGAGCAGGTGAGATTTGTATAGAGACCTGATTACAACTGTTAATTGGAGACTTTTTTTAAGAAAGAGGAGATAAAAAGTGTGTTAGGGAACAGATGGAAAGATATCGATGGAAGTATCATTTATGAACTATCAACTCTCAAGCTGGGTCAGTCTTCCTCCTCTCACTTTCCCTGTATCCTCAACTTCCCTAAAGCTTAGGGTCATCTTCTAGCCCCTGCATCCACCCCAGAGTTCTCCTAGGATTCCGCTTCCCTGGCAGTTCTGTCTAGTATGGGCTTCTTCTCTCCCATATCCTTGAAATCTTTGCTCTGGTGATGATGAGGTATGTTCCTGGCTTCACATTTCCTCTTCCAGAAGTTTATAACTCTGTCTTTCCTGAAATTCCTAGTTCCCAGTTTCCTGTCATCAGACTGTATAACTATAGAACCCTACACCTATTAAATGCGGATCAACTTTTGAATATTTTATTCTTAGGCTTATTTTTAGTCTCTCTAATGCTCTGTTTGTATGTTATTACTTTAATATCTGTATGACTGGCCCAGGTTGCTCAGATCCTTAACCTTATCTACTCCTGAGACTTTACGTATCACTGTAACTTAGCCATTCACTTACTAAATCTTGAGACTATGAATAACTCACTCCTTTATAATCTTAATTTTAAAATTTTCACTTTCTGACCTTTATTTACTCTCCAGTTTCCCTGTTTACTATCCTGACACTAGCAGTCCCTTTCCCCTGAATAAACTTACAATTTATTGTTCCTGCCACTTTTTACAATCCCTTCCTCTTCACATGATATGTCCTCATTTTCCTTCGTACTCAGCTTAAATTCTATGTGCTATCATTATAATCACTCTGTAACTCTCAACTTCTTTTAATTTCTCTCACTTTGTAATTAGTTGGCCAAAAAAAAAGAAGAAGAAGAAAAGAAAAGAAAACTTCGGATAATTTGAACTGTGTACCTATTGTACGCTTACATCGATGGAGTTGAGTACAGCAGGAGAAATCATATAATCTTTCTGACTAGTCTCACTTTAAATTAATTGCCACTACTTTCACCTCAGGTAGTTAGAGCTATCTAGCAACATCAGACATTTCCTGGTATATTCAATTTTGTGTTAGATAACCATTCTTTACGTTCCCTTCTTTCCTTACCTTCCAGTACCTCCTCCCCATTCTCTGTTTTAGCTGATAACCTTGCCTTTTATTTAACTGAGGAAAGAGAAACAATGAGAAAAGTGGCAATACAATAAGAACATCCCCAACCTGCCACTGAATTTATCTGCTTCCCATTTCAGCAAAATTTGCCAAAAGTTTTGTCTATTCTCATAGTTTCCAAATCCTCTCCTCACACCTTTTCTTAAATCTACTTCATATAGATTTTTACTAATATTAATTCACTGAACTTCCTGACAGAGTCAACAATGATTTCAATGTTGCTGCATCATGTGGCCAATTCTTAGTCCTCTTATCTGACCAAACATTTTTCAACCCCTAAATAATACTTCACATGTCTTCCATCATACTTACTCTTATTCTTACCACAAGTTCTTCTTTATGGGTTCTATCAAATTTTCACATGATAGGTAATCCAAACATGCATACATTGTTATAAAGGTAAGAAAAAAGAGCTAAATCTTCCTAATGTAGTTTAGGAAACTAACGTTGCTTTGGTATTTGAACTGGATAAAAGCTATACCTATAAAATTATGGGCCAATTTCATTTAAAACAAATATATCTAAACATGCTTAAGAAAATAATAGCAAACTGAATTCAAATGCATATATATAGCAACCAAGTAAAATCTATCACAGATATTTGAGAATGTTTTTCTTTAAAGATTTATTTATTTATTTTAGACAGAGAGAGCGAGAGAGTGGGGGTTTGTAGGGGTAGAGGGGGAGGGGCAAGCAGACTCCCTGCCAGGCACAGAGCCCCCACACAGGCTCAAACCCAAGACCCCAGAGACTATGACCCAAGCTGAAATCAAGAGTCTGATGCTCAACTGACTGAGCCACCCAGGCGCCCCTGAGAATGTTTTTATATTAGAAAACGTGTTCACAAAATACACTAACAGATTGGTGGAGAAAAAAATATCTCTTCTTTGTAGATGAAGGGAGTGCTTGATAAAATTCTCAAGTTTTCACTGACTCAAGTTTTTAATTCAACAAAACTCTTACTTAACACAAAAGGGTATTTATCAGGAAAATAGAGCAAAAATTTGACTTCATGATGAAATTTCAAGGCATTTTCTATATAATCAGAAAAAAACGCAAGAATAACTACTATCACTGTTTATCTTAATTTTGTATTTTACTTGAGGGTCTACAAAATGCATTGAGAAAAGAGACAAAAAAATGATGTCAAACAAAATAGAAGTAACATAGCTATAAGTTGCAGACAATATGATTATCTTCCAAAATCAAGGGGCAAATACAAACCAAAATTATAATTTGCTGGAAATAAGATCATGGTCAAAATCAGGATATTCTTACATAAGAGATTGCACAATGAATTTATGAACATATAATTAAGAAAAATATTACCTTATTTATAATAGAAACCAAGCATAAAGAGCATATATATAATTCGACCAATACATGGAAAGAATTTTGAAAGGAAAATAAGATATTTTAAATTGTGTGAGACATATTAAAACTTTCACAGGAAAAAAATAGTATAAATAAATAAATAAATAAATAAATAAATAAATAAATAAAATTAATCTAAATAACCATAGAGACAAAACACATGCATAGTCAGGGTGGTAAAGGTAACAATTTGTTCCCAACTAATCTTATGAAGTTAATGCAATTCCATTAAAAATTTATATAGTTTTTTTATAGAAATTTATGATGTGATATAATTATATTTATAATATATATAATTATTAAATGGTCAATAATAGCCAAGCCAATTTATAAAAGGAGGATTGTAGACCTATTCTGTCAGTTCTCAAGACTTTCTATAAAACTATGCTAATTAAAATAGTGTTATTGTCACAGAGACAGTCAATAAACCAATGTAATAGGATAGTAACCCTAAAAGGAGACTTTCATAAGTTATAAAAAATGTTATATAACAGATGAACCATCACATATTAAAAAGGAAAGGAGGGCGCCTGGGTGACTCAGTCAGTTAAGCAACTGACTCTTGATTTCAGCCCAGGTCAAGATCTCAGGGTCGTGATTTGAGCCCCAAGTAGAAGTCTGTGCTCAGTGGGGAGTCTGGTTGAAATTCTCTTTCTCTCCCTCCAATGCTCCTCCCCCTGTTTGTGCTCTCTCTCTATCTAAAATAAATAAATACATCTTTTAAAAAAAGAAAAGGATGACATATCTAATAAATTAGGAAGGAAAAATGGTCAAATAAAAAAACGATGCCAGACAGCTGAATATTCAGACAAGAAAAAAAATGAAATTGGATTTCTGTATCACAAAATATATATATTTGTAAATTTCAGATGAATTAAAGGCTTAAACAAACAGATTTAAAAAAATAAAATATAGAAGAATATCTCTATGTAGTGAGGGTAGGAAAGATTTTGTAAACAAGAGACAAAATACACAACCTATTGAGGAAAAATTAATAAATTCAATTTTATTTTATTGTATATTCAACAACGACACCACACTATATTTTGTTAAAATATGAAATATACACTCAGAGAAGATATTTGAAAATTATTTCATCAGTTGAAGACTAATTTCCAGAATATATGAGTAATTCTACAAATCATGAATTAAAGGAAAAATGAAATGAGAAATGAGCAAAGAGAATGAACAGGCAGTGTATATATCAGTATACACAATCAGCATTAAAAAAGTTCAACTGTAAAAGTGCCATGTCACACTCACTAGTTTGAAGTATTATGTCCAATGTCACCAAATACTGTAAACAAAGAGGAAGAGATGGAAAAACACTGCTAAAGGCAATGTAAAGTCATTAGAGAACCATTTAAAAATAGTAGAGCTCAAGAATCTATATTCTGTGACCCATTTTCTAGGTTTCAACACCACAAAATCTCTAATAAATACTAGGACACTTCTAGAGATCCCATTACTCTGTCCAGAGTTTGGTAACAATGAAAATGTGCACATAAACCAAGTTTTCTTGGAGATTGGTGATACATGAATAAATCACACTATATTTGTGTAAATTTGTACTAAAATCCCCTTTTTATCTGTCTGGAATAAATCACAATAGAAGTTCTCAAAATGATAAATCTCAAAAAACTGATGTTTTATTTCTTAGGATAGTTGATGAATACATGATTGTCAATTAATAAACTTTTATGTAGTTAATATTGAGCTAGAACAATATAGAAAAACACTGGTGAGCAGAGAAGGAAAATTTGAAAAAAGAATGTGGTAATAGAAGTCAATAAATAGTAGCCACTGCTGGGGTTGAAGATATTGTCACCCAGAAGAAGTACATGAGAGCTTTCTGGGATGTTGAAAATGTTTTTAATCTTAATCTGAATGCTGACACACAGGTGTGTGTGTGTGTGAGAGAGAGAGAGAGAGAGAAAGAGAGAGAGATTACTAAAGTGCTTTGTGTTTCTGGATGAGAGGAAGGAGTATGGACCGTCTTCAACAAAGATGTAAGGAAAGAGATGTTAGCCCAGTCATATCACGTCATTTAATGTTCCTCTTTCCTTTGCTGCCTTTGTAGTAGTCCTGGACCTCCCAAGGGCCTACATCTGTATGGGTTTCTTAGAAAATCTCTCCATATTGGCTACTTTGGTAATTCTTTTTTTTTTTTTTTCCTTGTATGACCTTCCAAATCCATGTCTTTGCCATGTTGCAGATTTCCGTTTCCAATCTCTAGCCATGTTTCTCTGGTTCCTCTACGGGTTCTTCATAGCACTGAGAATATAATTAATACAACATATTTAGAATGGATAGATGGATTTTCTTTTCTTTTTTTTTTAAAGATTTTATTTATTTATTTGACAGAGATAGAGACAGCCAGCGAGAGAGGGAACACAAGCAGGGAGAGTGGGAGAGGAAGAAGCAGGCTCATAGTGGAGGAGCCCGATGTGGGGCTCGATCCCACAACGCCGGGATCACGCCCTGAGCCGAAGGCAGACGCTTAACCGCTGTGCCACCCAGGCGCCCCGGATAGATGGATTTTCTAACCTGCAAAACTGCACTTTCTAGAATTGTAAGAAGGATATAAATGTTGACCAATGCCAAAAGGCATTGAATGCCTCTTTTATACTCCTGTCTAGTGGTTAGCCGTGTTCCTTTAAGCTCTTCAGAGAGGGGAATTCTGCATCTCCTGAACCAGGACATCTGTAGATCTAAGGGTTATGTTAATACCAAAAACGAATTGCAGGTTCCACACCATACCATTTATATTTTTAAAGTACCTAGCATATATTGAGTTCAACACATTCAGTTGAACAAATATTTGCTAAATGACTGCTGTTTTAACAAGAAAAAGTTCATTGAATGCTAGATATATATTTTGTCTCTACATAATAAAATATCTAAATAAAATAAATGGATGAAAAGTAATTTAAAAGAGATTGAAAAAATCCAATGCTAACAAAAGTACAAAGACAACATTGAGTTAAATAATAATTGCATATGATGAAATGAATCCTTGCTGCTTGAGCAAAGGCACCGCCATTTGCAGCAAAATGCAAAGCAAGTCTGCTATCCCTCAGGGAGGACACAGCACTTGATCTACTTTTTCCGTGATATATTACCTTTCAGAGCTTTTCTTTCACATAAGTAATCACTTGCAGGACAGAAAGAATGTCTTATGCAAGAATAGAAAGAGGAAAATAGGTTAAAAGTACATGCTAGAGAAAAATAAAACCCCCCAAATTCAACCAGTTAAGTTTATCACACTTGAGGAATTCATTAATGGTGAAAAAGAATCAATAAAATTAAAGACCTATTCGAAGAATAGAAAAGAGATTATAAGGAACAAAAAGTTTCCTTGCTTGTTCTGAAATATTTTAAGATCATACTGCATTTTTCCTCTTATTTTACTATTTTTAAATTACAAGATACAACAAATCTTCAGTGGAAAAAATAAAAGGGATTTATAAAAAAACCATTTTAGGCATCGTAAACATGCTGTAAATACTGAAAGCCCAGTTATACATTCAGAAATCAACAGTAAAATGTTATGACTACATTCTGTGCCAAATATAAAATAATAAACAATATTATTTTCCTTAGATCTCCATTTCCTCTGGTTTATGTCAGGTTTAGAAAACGATGTAGTATCAAGTCCAAGACATCACCATAAATGAAAGTTCCCTGTAGACCATGGAAAAATGGAACTATGTCTTTTCAAGCCTTGTATTTCTTTAGAACTCAAAGTTAACTTGAATCCGAATATTATATCTGACATTTGATGGTTGCTCCTATTTGTAAAATGGTATTAGAAGAATAAAATAGTTAGATTTGGCCACCTGTGTTCATTTTCCTGTACCGTTTTTACCTAACCAAAGTCTTTACAGGTACCATATATTCTCTGTTTCTGTTATACAGATGGTAAGTCAGGATAGCGATAGAACACTACAGGAATATTTTATGTTGGAAATAATTTACCTGTATTGGAATTGTACTGTTGGGGCCCTTAATAACTTAGGTACTTTTCTGAGCTGAGATTCATCATCTGAAGTTCATTCTGTTCTCTGTACCCTAATCAGCAGTTACAGTACTTACCAATATACACATTAAACTAAATATATCATCTTGGAATAGAGGATATCGCTTCCATTTCTACTGTAAATATAATCTATGGACCAGGACATGGGCACAAGAAAGTTTGCTTGGTTTTAATTTCCTAAACTGAGATTTGTACTTTCCTTTGAGCTGCAACTAGTGAAAAGCTGCAATTTTATAATTAATGTTTGTCTTGGTTAATAACACTGATTTATCTTTTTCATCACCTCCTCAAAGTTTTTAAAATTAATGATCAATGATATTATAATTAGGTTAAACTAAAGAAATCTTTTTTAGTTTTCTTGCTCATGCAGGTGTCTACTCCCCTGAGAAACTTCTCAGTAGCCATTTGATGGTGACTAAGAAATTTTCAGAGGTCACTGTTCTTCTTTAATGTAGTAACTGAACCCCATTTCCTAATATTTGAAGCCACCTCTTTTCAGAAGACTTTATAGGACTTTTCCTTGTTAGGTCTGGAAAACAAAAGTCCATATCAATAGACTTTTTCATCTTTTACTCAATTGCCTATGATAGTTTTACAGAAATCTGCCAGTTAATGACTACCAGAAATATTTGCATTATAACAAATCATTCATATTTATTTAAGTTAAATTAAGTGTAAAAGACTTCATAATGTCCAACTTTTGGGAAGCTGGAATATTTCTTGACTTGTCACTCAGGAACCAAGTAAGTCACTCTTTCTCCATGGAGAAGTAGATGTGGAACAAAAGCCTTGGAGGAAGTGGGAATACAATCCTATTTGTAATACCAGAGAATGGGGGGGCGGGGAGTTATGTTTTCAGGTTCGGCCTCCTGCGCTCAGGTCTCTCAATAAGAAATAAAGATACAGGGACCACTGAAAAAGTAGCAATTAACCTGATGTGAAGGAGTCTGTGAATACTACACTGAAAATAGTACAACTTACCAAAGTCTTTGTGCAAAAATGGAAACTTTCCAGAGTCAAAAGGAAGAGAAGGACATGTCAAAGAGAAAAGCAATTTCCAATATGCAGAAACTTGAAAGACCATTCAATGCCTTATTGTTCAATGAATAAGAAAATGAATGAATAAAAATGAAATCATAAGATAACAAAATAAATATCATGCCATGTTTTATACCTTATATAATTATACATGTTATACATTATTTAAAAACTCCTTGAAGAAAAAGATACAGATGAGATCAAAGATTCGAGGAGTATTATCAAAATTTAACATCAATAGTATTGGCTAAGAAGAAACAAAAGAAAATCAAGGGTTTCATTTACAAAGATATTACCATAAAACATATCAGCAAATGTCCGTGAAATCTACCTATTCACTGATGACTGAATCAATATAGTCATACATGAAAGCTTTTAAAGTTAGGTTCATTGTATTCATCTCATGGAATTGGCTATTTATCTGAGAAATGTTAATCACTACTATAAATCATTTTAGTAAAAAATATATATATATATATACACATATATACACATATACATATATATACATATATATACACACACATACATATATATGCACATAGGAATCTTACATGTTATTGTTACATAAAAATATGTTTTGAACAGAATATATCTAAAATATTATATTTTTTAGCATGGTTCCAGAATCTTTATTTAAGCCTGTCAAAGTGTCTAATTGCAGTAATGTTTCATAGAAATCTTTGCAATGAAAAGAAAGAACTTTCATTAAAAAAATGAAAGCTACTTAACATAAACTAAGTATCAGTAATATGAGAGACTGTATAAAATTCAGAATCATTCAAAATTCCTGCCCAGAATTTATATTATAAAAGGGACGGGCTACAATTGCACAAAAGACAGGCATCAAAAAATGAAAACATCTCATTGATACTTAACCTATTCAAACTGCTCATGGAGATTTTTAATGCTAGGTAAAACACAACTTATTTTTCACTGAGTCTTGCATACCCTTTTATTGTAGGCCTCGATAATGTTCTGATTATTTTTGGATGTCCCAGGAATTTTCTGTCCTATAACCCAAAACCTGTAACCCCAAACCTGTCATTTTCTTTATCAGTTTTCTCTTGGACTTTTATATTCCCTGTTTAGTTTTACAATTTTCTTTGTAATAAGTGCCAAATTAATGTTACTATTTCTAATATATAGCACAATTTTTATTAAAAGATGTTTCTTTTTGTTTATTCTTCTCCTACCCCAGACCTTCTGTCCCCTGCAGAGTCAGAAGTGCACGGTGAGGCGGGCCTGGAGACCATTTTGATGCCATTCTGTGCCTAGAACAGCTCTGTCATTCATGAAACTAATTCTTACCTGACTCTGACTTCCCTTAGGGAGGACAACCTCCAAGGGGGTCCTTGTCACTCATGTCTATGCCTGCAAGAGGGAGCACTCCACTGTTCACAGATGTGCCCCAGCCCTGCAAATTGTAACAAAGGATGGGAACCAAACTGAAAACTCAATAATATTAGCTTGATGACTACTAGGTACAATATAAATATTGTGCTAGATGCCTTTGTTTTTTCGGTTAATCTCATCCTTCACCACGTAACACTCCTTACCCTTCAATAAACTAAGTCTTAGAATAGTCTCGTTCAAAGTCTCATGAAAATAAATTAATTGTAGAAGATTGACTAGAACCCAGATTTATTTGCTTCTAGAGCCCATGTTTCTTCAGTTATAACAAATTGCTTCCTGACGATCAAATCTTGGAATTGTAGGCCCCTACAGAAAAGATTTACGTTCAAATCAATTATATCCTCCAAAGTGTGCTTCTTTAAGCAAACATGAAATACAATTACTATTTCGTTTTTGTTGTTTGTATTGTTTTATTTTTAACAGAACTAGGTAACTGGCTCTTGAGCTAAAACCAGATTTAAAGATGAATTTGTACTCTTCAGGGACCAGGTGTGGTATGTCATGTGCTAGCTGCTTTCTGTTAGGATAAAATAAGTGTTAAATTCACTTAACTGTCTGAAATAAATAGATTAGGATATGAACAGTCAAAAATTGAAAATCCATTTTTTTTTAATTGTTTACCACATTTAATTTGGAATTCTTTAAGATTTATTGCACCATCAATACCACATGGGTGTATGTGTGGGGAAACAAATATAAAATAGTTTTATTTTCTCTAAAATTGTCCTTAATCATGCTCTGGAAAAATCTCCCTTTCCAAACTCTTAAAGACATCTCAGAGAGATCCTTAACTTCCTGATCCCTTTCAGATTATAACAGGAAATCATTCGGTTCTATCCAGTTGTGGGTTCTCATCTCCTATGTTTCTCTGAGAGCTCCCCTTCCCTCCACATCATGCTTCACTCTGGCTCTGGGGG
Source organism: Ursus americanus (assembly GCF_024610735.1). Lineage (NCBI taxonomy): Eukaryota > Metazoa > Chordata > Mammalia > Carnivora > Ursidae > Ursus > Ursus americanus. The sequence goes on from NC_142137.1 coordinate 31,098,237, forward strand.
CCTACACTAGAAAGGTACACATGACTGATTCTACCCATCCTTATATTGAGATGAAGAGAAGAAATTGGAGTGACCACCATAGTTGTGTTCTCACGGGCTGCCTAGTGGTGGTGGAAAGACATTGCTGATGTCACTCCAGCCAGACTTGGTCCTAGTAGCTAGCTTCTGCTAGTGTGATGATCTCCACATAGGTGGCATGCCTGTTTTCTTAGTGTTTACAACAGTGTTCAACATCATAGAGAGCTTCCTAAAGCAGATTCAGCCTAGTTATTCTCAGTTCCTGGCAGTAGACCATGCTCTCAGCCCTAACTTTAAGGGTTCTCACTCTCCTTCTTTGGCAGCCACCTAGGAAATATTTTATGTTCTTTTATGTTTCTTCAGATAGAGCCACAGAAACCATTTCTCTGCTTTCCAGCTTTCCAAGAGCAATTGAAAACTTGAGAAGCTATGGGATATTTGTTCTAGGCCTGGAACCCTGTAATCCCTATTTGTCCTCATAATGTGGGCTTTCATAAACATCCCACCATCAGAATTTTGCAGAGAGTAGGAAGCACTAGTGACCATGTCTATGTACCAGAACCAAATTGCAGGGAATTAGGGGCGCCTGGGTGGCACAGCGGTTAAGCCTCTGCCTTCAGCTCAGGGCGTGATCCCGGCGTTGTGGGATCGAGCCCCATATCAGGCTCCTCCGCTATGAGCCTGCTTCTTCCTCTCCCACTCCCCCTGCTTGTGTTCCCTCTCTCGCTGGCTGTTTCTATCTCTGTCAAATAAATAAATAAAATCTTAAAAAAAAAAAATTGCAGGGAATTAGACGTGTTTTCTTGAGGGTGACCACCCCACCTTTTACTCTGATGTCAGCACCAGAGTAAGGTCACTAATTCCTCAGCATCAAGCAAAACCTATTTTGTGAAAAAAAAATTGACATTTTTTCTCTAAGACATATTAAATAAGTATGTCTGATGAGCAAATATAAGCCTCCGGTCTTCTTGGCAGGTAGATTTCTTCAGGAAGAAGAATCTACCAAGCTCTCACAGTTCCAGGGCAGAAGTCTCTGTAGTCATTTAACTCACTCCCTTTGCTTTATCTGCAAACTCTATGAGCCACATTTAAACTTTCTTTTTTCAAATATGACTTTCTGTAGATCTTGACCACCAATAATAAAAATTCAGTGTTATGGTGTTCTCTGTGTAATTTCCCCAATCTTTTTCATATTTCTAATCATAATTCAGGTTGCCTTCTCTTTGTTAACTTATTTTCAGTTTGCTGAAAGGAATGTCCTCTCCATAAGTAACTATCATGTGGTAGGGTTATTGTCCAATTAATCAAAGAGTTTGGCTTCTCAAAGATAGTATGCAGAAAAGGCAATCCATAGATGTTACCATTGGCACAGAGAGAAACGCAATATAAGTGGATCTTTTGAAGAAGTCTCGTTCATATTATTAGAACTTTCTATGCATCAAGTAAAAGTTAAGCATGTTTCTTTATATAATAAAATATTATAAATAAGCAATCTTCTATTTACTTTCTAATAAAATAATTTCATTTTTTAAAAATATAAAATTGTCAAAGAAATCTATGAATATCAGGGAAAGTTAAAGTGTCCTCTCCCTCTCCAATTTCAGCTGCCTTTTTGCAAGCCCTTGCTCTATCAAATTCTTGAATAATTTCCACTAGCATTTTGGTTTTTCATAGCATAAAATTAATTTTTGTAATGATCTCTAACAACAAGAACAAATGAAGTTTCAAATATATCTGTTATAGACATACATTTTGTAAATGGTTCTAACATACAAAGGAAAGTGATTCTTTATCCAGTTTAAATGCAAGCGAATAAATGTATTTGGCCAGTTTCTTTATCTACAGAGAAAGACAGCAATTTCATAACTGTGATCTTTGAGGTTCACCTTCTGTTCAAAATCTAAAAGGATTTAGCAAGCTGGAGAAGGTCAACAAATATAATCCAGTAAATGAGGTAGCACCCACTAACTAGTTAGACAAACAATAAGGACACCTCAGTTATAAACTACTTAATCTAGACTTTAGTAAGGACATACGAGACATGAAATATGGTTGTGTTAATTCCTCCCTCCTTTTATTGAACACTCCTCCTCTGCTTTGCTCCACCTGTCCCTCAGATCCTAATGTCGTTATTAGAGTTACAGTACTAGACAACATTGACTCCATTCATCTAGCACTAATCTCTATTATGCAGAGGTTAGAAGTCAAAAAACGATCATCCGTATCAGTGATTTTGGCAGAACATAGCTGCTGAACCATGTAGAGCTGTTTAAGGGAGGAGAATGAGTTTCCGGCTATTTCACAAGTCACACACTATAGTGGAATCACATTATAATCCTTCACTGATAAAGGAAACACTAGATCACACGGGGTTGATGTTTGCAAAAGTAGTATATCTTCAGAAAACATAAGTTATCTCTAATCAATCATTTTCACTTAAATAGAAGATTTAAAAATTGTCTGTGATCAGTGCTGCCTATTGATCAATAGGGAGTAATACAAATTCTTATAATTATTTGTTGGCATTTAACGATATTTATGAATTTGTCCCTATGTTTAGAAAAACAGTGATTTTTTAATTTCTAAGTTTGTAAATAGATGAATCTTTTTAAAGGTTACATAAAACTAATTTTTGGAAATGAAAATGTAATTAAAATTTGAGATAAAAGACACCTATTTTAAAGATCTACCTTGAAATTCTTTTGTGATGTGAGAGAATCTGTTTTATTATGCAAATAATCTTTCATTTATCTTCTTAAACCTTTTGGCTTCCCTCTCTCTCTTTTTTTAAAAGATTTTATTTATTTGAGAGAGAGTGAGAGCATGAGGAGGGGGGAGAGGGAGAGGGAGAAGCAGACTCCCCACTGAGCAGGGAACCTGATAAAGGACTTGATCCCCGGGCCCTGGGATCATGACCCCAGCTGAAGGCAGCTGTTTAACCCATTGAGCCACTCAGGTGCCCCCCCCCACCTTAAGCTGCTCTTTAAGTAACATGTTTATAATTTAACAACTGATTTTTTTTTAAAGATTTTATTTATTTGACAGAGAGAGAGACAGCCAGCGAGAGAGGGAACACAAGCAGGGGGAGTGGGAGAGGAAGAAGCAGGCTCCCAGCCGAGCAAGGAGCCCGATGCAGGGCTGGATCCCAGGACCCTGGCATCACGCCCTGAGCCGAAGGCAGACGGTTAACAACTGCCACCACCCAGGTGCCCCAACAACTGATTTTTTAAAAACACATCTGCTCACACATTTCTTCAGTCTCCTTTAACTCTTTTCCATAAAAAAAAAAAAAAAAAAATACAGGCAGTACAATAATACAATAATGCCAGCTGCTTTTTCCCCCCTTAGTATATCACTGCTTTTCTCTCCTAAAGGCTTGAGTGCTGTTAAAAGACTGGGGGCATTCTATTTTGGTAGCCTTGTGAACCTCTGATAATCATCTGCAAGGCATATGGCTTTAATACAGCCATATTGTAATGGAACATTTCAATCCAAGAAACAAAGGAGAAGAAGTTTGAAGAAAATGGTAGAAAGTCTCCCTGACAACAAAGACATTCACCCATGTGCAAAAAATGATAGACAGAGTCACTTTGGCACCTTGACAATTCAGACACTGCACTCCGCAATTTTGCCTTCCTGGCTGCTTTTTCCCAAGTCCGTATACGAAACAAGAAAGAAAATCATTCAAGTGGTAAATTACTCTTCCTGGAAAGAAGACTTCAGTTTGACCAGTATAAAAATGAGGTTTGAGAACGGAGATGTAGAATAGTTTTTGTAAGGATTCTTTTTCTATGTTTAATCAACAAAGACTGATTCCTGTGGTTGTAGGGCATATTTATTTTCAACACCTTATAGCTCAGGAATTCCCTCTATTCCCTCAATATTAGCTTAGTAGAAACTTTCACAGAAAGTTTTGAATTTTCCATAGAAAAGTTTCCATATTGGCCGTAGAAAACTGAGAAAACTTAACTATCATTTTAATTTTTCTGCAGAGAGCACTGAGATCTCTCCATATGGTTTTTTTGGGAAACAGAGCCATCAAGCATAACTAGTGAATACACCCTAAGCCAGTTGCCAACAATAGACTCTATCTTGGCTAGTTAAAGAATTAAATATTAGCATTTAATAATTTTTTTAAAGATTTTATTTATTTATTTGACAGAGAGAGAGACAGCCAGCGAGAGAGGGAACATAAGCAGACAGAGTGGGAGAGGAAGAAGCAGGCTCCCAGCATAGGAGCCTAATGTGGGACTCGATCCCACAACGCCAGGGTCACACCCTGAGCCGAAGGCACATGCTTAACGACTGTGCCACCCAGGCGCCCCTAGCATGTAATAATTTTAAACATTGGCACCTCTGTATATTTTTTTAATTTTACTTTTTAAAAATATTTTTATTTACTTTGGAGAGAGAGAGAGTGCATACACACAGGTGAGGGGAGGGGCAGAGGGAGAAAATCTTCAAGCAGACTTCCTACTGAGCACAGAGCCCTAGACAGGGCTCGATCTCATGGATCTCGTGACACAGGCGATCATGGCCTGAGTTGAAACCAAGAGTTGGATGCTCAACTGACTGAGCCACCCAGGAGCCCCAGTTGGCAACTAAGTTGAAAAATTTTGAAAAAAAAAAAATCAGGAAAGCAGAAAAATAAATTTTAAATGATATAATAATCTCAATTTCTAATGATGGCTACTATATATTTTTCTGAATTTATGTACACATGCAAATACATATATTGATATTCTTTTCTCATAAAACTGGATCCCTATAAAAATCATCATTATGTTTTTGATTTAATGACTTTTTCTGTCATTAAATCTATAAAATCATTTTAACATACACATAAATTTCTCAATTTTGTTTTTTCTTACTTAGTTTTAGTGTCATATTCGACTATACTTTGAAAAAAATCCCTGACCTTATCTATAAAATATTTCAAGATGAAGCATAAAATTTGGAAATGTCAAAGAAAACTGCACCAGATGAGTTCTACAGGCAAGACACACTTTATTCAACACTATTGCTTCACTAGAGGGGAGAAGACTATGGTGGTCGAGGAGAGATAGTCAACTGAACTCCAGTGAAACAAAAGGCAGGGGAATTTTCTTTTCTAATTTATTATCGAAGTGTAGTTGGCATACAATGTTATAATAGTTTCTGGTGTGCAGCACAGAGATTTGACGATCCTGTCCATTACTCAATGTTCACCACAGCATGTGGCTATCATCTGTCACCAACCACATTATTGTATTATTGACTATATCCTCTATGTTGTACTTTATAACTCTGTAACTTATTTTTTTAATTTTTCTAAAAGATTTTATTTATTTATTCGACAGAGATAGAGACAGCCAGCGAGAGAGGGAACACAAGCAGGGGGAGTGGGAGAGGAAGAAGCAGGCTCATAGCGGAGGAGCCTGATGTGGGGCTCGATCCCATAACGCCAGGATCACGCCCTGAGCCAAACGCAAACACTTAACCGCTGTGCCACCCAGGCGCCCCAACTCTGTAACTTATTTTGTCATTGGAAGTGCCTACCTCTGAATCCCCTTCACTTATTTTACCCATCTCCCTACCCACCTCCCCTCTGGTGACCACCAGTTCTCTGTATTTAAGAGTCTGTGTTGTTTTGTTTGTTTCTTTGTTCATTTGTTTGTTTTTTAGATTCTACATGTAAGTGAAGTCATATGGTATTTGCCTTTCTTTGTCTGACTATTTCACTTAACATAATGTCCTCGATGTCCACCCATGCTGTTGCAAATGGCAAGATCTTATTCCTTTTATGGTTCAGTAATATACCAATTTATATATCTTCTTTATTCATGTTCTAATGGACACTTGTGTTGTTCCCATATGTTGACTATTATAAATAATTTTTAAATCTGGGGTGAGTTAGTGGGAAAGTAGTGAAGGATATTGGAAGGGGCTTAACTAACATGATTAGTCCCTCTGTGCTTACTAATTGATGTTTATCTTATCAAAATTAGACTCCTAACTTCACACAGAAGCTAGAATATAGGGGTCTTATTTTTCTCGATTGAAATTTAAAGTGTTGGCTTTCAAGTCCTTGAGAAAGACAGTCTCAGTAGGCTGTAAAGATTTTTAATCATAAAGAGGCTGAGAAAAAGTTACAATTCTAAGCTTTCTAGAGTGAATTCTCTAAGGTAAAGGGGTCAGGGGCCCCCAGTCAGGAAGACACTTGTCTAAAGTTTAGTCAAATTGAGAAGAATGTTAAGACCATTTTTGTCAGTAACAATATATGTTGTAAATTTTAATTAACTTATGAATTATTGTTATAATTCATCTATTAAATTGGGAGCTATTAGTGTTTGGGGTGAATGCAGACCTGCATAACATCAGAAAACAAAAACATGATGCAGTCAAAGCTAGTACAGCTCAAATCCAATCATTATCAGAAAGTACTGAATTTCTACACAGAGTCAATATGTACTACACAATAAATAAAACAAATTAAACATGGTTTGAACTCAATTTCAGAAAGATAGCATACCGCTAAGGCTATAAAGTGGATGTTGGATTATTGAGCCTCTTCAAAGACTATTTAAAGAGAAAGAATTCACAAGTGCATGTATCATTATGGAAAAGAATTCTTCCACAAAGTAACCAAATCTTAATAAGGAAAAAAAAAATGGTGCGTGTGAATGAGGTCATAAATAAGCCCTTACAAGTATCTTTCTAATTAATTTAAAAGATAGCATTTCAAATAAACAGAATATCAATATTTCAATACTGTAAGTTAGTAAAAATGTGCAATTGTTTCCAGTTCATTTTCTTTTCCTGTGAGAATCTTGGTAGTATAACACCCATCACCCATACATCCACTCCTTGTTAGTTCCAGAAGGATTTAATCAAAACAAATCAAATTATGGATAAAATGAATCCTGAATGACATTTCCTCTGCATCTACTCCTTTACCCAAATGCTCCTGATGTCATAATTGAGTGGTATTGACTCTTGTTTCCCTAGACTAACTCCACAGGTCCTAAGATTTGGAAAACTTGGGTATTTTAAGTTTAGATAGCTTTTACTTAATCATTCTTTATAGATAGATAGATATAAAGATATGTATATGAACATAAATGTATACAAGGAAACAATAAAGATACAGATACAAGTTGGTTATATACACACATACATATGTACACATATATAAATATAATTTTTCATGTATCTTATCTTTATCAGTCTATGTATGTGGCATTCCTTAAATATCTTTGCTTTTACAGCTTAATTTTGCCCATGATCACTTCCTTCCAAAGCTTAAGCTGCCAGTTATTTCCTCTATAGTTATTTTTCGCTCTCTGTCTCCAGGCCTTAGAAACTTTTTTTACCCCCACCAAAGCCATTTCATAAAAATAACCTATTTGCTTACTGCGTGTTGTGTTCTCAAATTTTAGTGCTCACTTTCCTGCTGATGACAACAGGAATCACTTCCACATGCTAGAATTTCAAAAAGGGATTGTAACCCACAGGTGAGATTTCTGTATTCCCGAAGTAGAAGAAGAGCAATAAAGGACAAAAGGACTCTAGGGATATAAAGAATTTTGTGTTTTGTATTATTTGGTCTTGTCTTCATTGTTACCATTCCTTTAAACTGTCTTAATGGTTTAAATCTGAGATTTGTGGTGTAAGAAACATAATGATAGAGCCTTAATCATCTCAAAATCATTTTCACATTCGCCTCAACAGGGGGCTGCAATTTCCATGTAGTCACGGAAATTAGTGTGGGCCACAGGCCTAGAAGGGAAAAGGATGGCACAACTAGAAAAAGTTACACTGAGAATGATTAAATGGGCTAAAAAAAAAAAAAATCTAATTCAATCCCCTACAACAAATATTTTTTTTCCTGGTATTCTGTACTTGCTTATATAAATGTCTAGATAAAACATTAAGTATGAGAAATATAAGAAAGATATAAGGAAATTTATCAATTTAGTTCCATGAAAGAAAAGGTAAATAAATTGAAATGTATTAGGGCCTATTGTAACTCACGCATGTGTTGTCAGTGATTAATTCTGGGGACTCTACCTATCTACACATTGTGGGAATACATATAAGACACTCTCTCAGGATACGAAGGTCAAAAATTAGAGTTACATCTCTGAGTGGGGCACGGCAATAGCCTCTTCATCCAATCTCTGATTTTCCCCCATAAACTGCCAATCAGTATTTGCTTCAAGAGCCAAGACCTATCTTTCAACTTCCATGATGAAAACGCTCCACAAGCCTCCTATTACTGTGGGGTAAGGTCCACGCTCCTAAACACAACTGTGTGACCATTGGCGTGCCAGACCCTGATTTAGTCTTCAGCTTCATTTCACACCACTAACCACTAACTCCCTCAGAATCTATGCTTCCCCCACGCCAGATTTGTGGAACTCCTTTCAGTTCCTCAAAGGCGTCCTGTTCTCTCTTCTCTTTTGGACTTTGCATCTAAATCAGACTCTTGGAAAATGGACATGATCCATACAGGCTGTAAGTGCGATGGCTAAAAATATAGATGCAAAAGCCAGAATGTTAGCATCTGAGTCCGGGATCTGCCTTTAAATGTTTCCCAAGCAAGTTACTTTTCCCCATTCAGCTCATCAGTTTACATGCAAACACGGAGGTAAGAATGGTTTTCTACCTCATAGGTCTGCGGTGTTGCCAGAGTGTGAGCAAAGGGCGGAGAACAGTGAATAGCACACAGTAAGCATTCAGTAAATGCCAGCTCTTGTTACCATCAAGAGCATGTGATGTAAAGATGAAGAAATTGGCAAGTTCTTGTCTTCTCTTGGACGGGGCAGAAAGAGATGTGCCTAATAGAGCTCTGATGAGAATAAGCACAAATTTACAATATTATGTAAAAAAGGGCCCTCTATCTGAAATATTGGAGTTTCTCTTGTGGTTAATTTACTCATACAAATTTAAAGAAGAAACTAAAGGGATTCTAACTCTCCAAGCCTCATCAACATGGTTATCTAGAATAAATTGTAATATTAGTGTTCTACAGTTGACAGGGGAAGAACATTCTCAGATGAGCCTCCGGGTAATCAGATCTTTTTGAAATAGAGAAAATTAAAAGGTCAATTGTACTTTGAAGCTCCCCAGTGCTCCCTTTTCTTTTTTTTTAGTCAAACATGCAAATCCACAATGTTGCCTTTAGAATCATCTTCACAAGTACTAGCAGTTTAATAAAATACCTATCTTTATCTTTTTTATACACACACTATTCCAAGCTCACATCTAAGTCATTCTTCATGGGAAGAACTAATCTCATTTCCTCATACCTGTCACCGAATCATGTTAAATATCTCACCAAGAATAATTACCTCGCAGCTAAACTTCCCTGGCCTTCCTGGGTACAAAAAAAAAGGAAATGGCTTTATCCATTCAGAAACAGTGTCTTCCAGGACAGTCATTTTTATGTTCTGCAGAAGAGTGTATGCATTATTTTGACATAACTCAGCTATCTCATCAGTTCCAGTACAACACTTGAGATATCTCAGTTATTTGTGTCCAAGTTACAATACTGTGGACTTTGGAATTATGGTGTCATCTCAGGAACTATTTCAAAATTTGTATTATCTCTATTTTTCATATAAAGAAATATTTGAAATATTATTATTTTTATATTTTAGTTTCCTGTCTGTCTGTCTCTCCCTGTCTCTCTCTCGTCCTACCTCTCTCAAAGGAAGGCAACAGAAAAAAGCTCACTTCAATATCCTGAGTTGCATGGGAGCAGCTTGATTAATGTGCTTGTGAATTCTTAATAAGGGATGTGTGCATATTCATAGCCATGTTTATTAATTCATAAAGCAGCTGCTCAAAGACGGCTAGTGGAGAGAGACATTGTCTCCTCTCACAGAAGCCTCTTGGCGGTGATCAGGCCTTTTCCCTGACTGGTCGTAGATGGCAGCCCCAACATCCTAAACCAATGGCCCTTTATCTGCCCTGGGAAAGGAATCCCTTTTGCCAGCAGGAGGCCTGAGGGATTGGAGGTTCAGATCTAAATCCCCAATGTGTGGTGGATGAAATATAAAGCTTAATGAGACTAGTAGAGTCCACAGCTCATTTCAATTATTTTTAATTGTTTTCAGATGCTGCCCGGCGTGCTTCATTTAGTTCTGCGATAAACAGAGCATGCAGTACGGTGGTGGATCTCACTTGAGGCCCTGAGGAAACATCCCACAGGAAATGATGAAAAATAATAAGAGAGTTACATCTATTGGAGAATGTACCAGGCAGATGAGATGGGAAGCACGGGGGTGGGAAGAAGCAGTGGCTGTGTCTCACCTACCTGGAGATTTACAGGAAGTATCACTTTTGCATTCTTATAACCACTCCTGAAATTAAAAATAAATAAAAAACCATTGAGATTGCAGTGAACTCAAGTTGACTGAAAGTTACCCATTTCTAGGCTCCCCTTTCCTGAATTATTTTCTTCTTACCCACTTGGGATAAAGGCTGACCACACTTTAGAAGATTTTGAGACCTTGAGATACACAAAGTTGCCGAATATAGTTAGCAATGTGAGACAGACAATTTTATCAAAAGTATCTCCTAAATCCTCGATCTGAAATGTGAGTGCATATTTGTAAGTTGCTTACTTCCGAAATTTTTCATCGGACATCATTAGAGAGCATACCATTTGATGAAATGAACATATTTGATTCTAAGGACTTTATAATATTCTATCTTTTCGACTAGAAGATTATATAGTGAATTTAAAATGTCAACTTGGGGGCGCCTGTGTGGCACAGCGGTTAAGTGTCTGCCTTCAGCTCAGGGCGTGATCCCGGCGTTATGTGATCAAGCCCCACATCAGGCTCCTCTGCTATGAGCCTGCTTCTTCCTCTCCTACTCCTCCTGCTTGTGTTCCCTCTCTTGCTGGCTGTCTCTATCTCTGTCAAATAAATAAATAAAATCTTAAAAATAAAAATAAAAAAATAAAATGTCAACTTGGCTTGGAAGGGGTATCCAGGTTTTGGTCAAACACCAGTCTAGATGTTGCTGTCAATGTATTTTTAGGTATAATTAACACTTAAATCAGTAGATTTTGGGTAAAGAAGATTACCCTTCATCACCTGGGTGACCTCATCCAACCTTTCGAAGGCCTTAACAGAAAGGACAGGTCCCTGAGGAAGAAAAAATTCTACCTCCAGATGCCCTGAGACTAGGACAGCAATGTCAACTCTTCCCTGGGTCTTCAATCTACAGGCCTGCTCTGCAGATTTCGGACTTACCAATCACAATAGTGTGATCCAATTCCTTAAATTGATCTGTCTTTCCTTCTATATACAATATCATTGGCCTTGTGTCTTTGGAGAATCTTGACTAATACAAGGATGGAGACAGAATCTTTAGAGCTCAATTGAATGGGATATATCTGATAAAAGTCCAAATGTACTACAGGGCTTATTGAATAAGACATGGAAGTACGTGTACAAGAAAATCCTTCTTTGAGTCTATGCTCAATGACTCCTAGCTTTAAGCATGAGTAAACAGCAGTAAAGACTTTTAAACATGAAGATGTCCAATTCCCACTCCCAGCCTGATTAGAATATTGATGCATGAGACTAGGATTATTATTTTTAAAAAATATCCTAGATAATTCTGATGTTTAGCATGTGTAACACCCCCAGGCTCATGGATTCAGTAATTTAAAATATATACACTTGGTCCACTCCCCCCAGCACACATCTACACATAACAAAACACTATATATATGCTTATATATATATATATACAAACACATGCACATACACATACATACACATGCATATATAGAAAATATATGATAGAGTTATAAATACTATGTTTAGGATGGAAAATAGAACAAAACGATTATGAGCTCTGCTCTGCAGAACACGGTCGCTCTGAGGTCCATACAAACATGATGGTAGCTGCAAACATAGCTTATGCAGATGTTCTGGGGGCAGCTGAGGCCCATCCTGGTACGTGTTTCCTGAAGGCTGTATCTTTAGAGGGTGGCTCTCCTTTCCATCCCATTTTACCTTTATTTCCTGATATTTGTGTTTTATGTTACTTTTTTTTTCTGATAACAGAAGTATCACATGGTAATTATGGGTAATCACTGAAACTATAAAGATGGAAACATAAATTACTTATAATCTCACATTTCAAAAATCATTATTCACATATTGAAATAATCTCTTCCATTTTGTGCTACAGATACATATTTATATATATGGTTTTGGGTGAAAACTCCATTTTTTTTCACTAAATATTACATAATTAGCATTTTACCATGTGATGGAATATTCTGACATAATTTTAATGATGTTTAGTTTTCTTTTATAACTATGTTCTATGATTTATTTACCAAGGATCATTGAGATTGTTCCTAATATTTGCTTTTATAAATAATAATCTGATAATACAAGTTGTTCTATATCAAGGTCACATATCTACATCTGTGCCTAATTTTTTCATTAGGAAAAATTGCAGGAAAAAATAGCCTGGTCAATTGAGGATATTATTCAAGCTCTTAACATATGTTTCCCAACCACTCAAAGTTCATACAACAAGCACTCTCACTATGAGGCCATGAGTGATTATTTCATCTTCTCTTCAGCCATATTGACAATTATAAGTGTTTAACATTTTAACCAATTCATATTGAAGCAATGCCACTGCTGCTTTAATTTTAAACTCTTTCATTACTAATGAGGATGAACATTCTGGGAATTGTCAGTTCACGGCCTTTATATTGGTTTATTAGTGCTTTTCCCATCTATTTTAAGATTCCTTTATATATAGCACTAACGCATTGTTTATCATATTTGTGGCCCATATGTTCCTAGTTTTTAAAGTGCCTTATAACTTATTTATAGTATTCTTCTGCATTGAAATGATGTTATTTTTATAGTGCCAACTTTAGTGATGTACACATGTATAATTTCTATCATTCTTTGTAAGCTTAGAAAAACTTTTTTGTACTGTAACATAAGATCAATGAAAAATCACTTTTTTTTTTTTTTTTTTTTGCTTTTAAAGATGTTTAAATGACCCGGAATTTATTTTGGGTGTTATATGAGTTGCAAGCCAGCTAAATTAGTTTTTTCCACCAAATACTCAGTTTATTGAATAATCAGTCCCTCAATTTTTAGATTTATTTAATTAGATACACTTACATAAGTATGTTTATATAGAGAGACTATTTGATCTATTTTTTTAGCTTTTATTCCAGTATCAAGTTAAAATAAAAATGGCTTAAGCCTAAAGTTTTAAAATTAGCTTAGATGAAAATTATCTTCTCATTTTCCCCTTTTTAAATAAATTTTTCTCAGTTTTTCTTCAGAATTCAAGTGTAATTTTAATTTTTCTGTAACATGTGATGATGTGATGTTAATTTGGCCTCTTTTCACCATTGCATACTTAGATCATTTTATTTTTAAAACCCATTCTAAAAAATTTATCCTTTTAATACAAGATTAATGTATTTAAATCCACTGTCATCTCTAAGATGTTTGAATTTCTGTAATCATGTCTTAAGCAAATTTTCCTGTTCTCCTTTGTTTGTTTAACTTCCTTGCTCTTTTTGTTTTGTTTTGTTTTCTTATTTGTTTGACTATATTTTGCTGCTTCTTATTACAGTCAAGACAATATGATAATTATGATTTTCCATCATGAAGGATAAGAAGTTTATCTTAATATTTTTCAGACTTTGTTAATTTAATCCACTGTTATGGACCCAATCTATTACTACATAATTATTACTTTAATGAAATGATTCTTTTTAAAAAAATAACTTTTGTCTTCTTCATCAGCAAGCAAAACACCAATGCATATCTGAAGAAACAGGTGATTCACAGAAGAAAATAAGTTGCTACTAATTGCACAAAAATATCAGCTTCACAATTAAAAATTTAAATAATAGCATATCAATGTTGCCTATTAATTACAAATTTGTACTTAAATTAGAGGAATCATCTTCAAACGGAAGAAGGGAAAATTTACCCTTCATATATTTTCATATACTCTGTGGGTAGGAGTATTAAAAGTATTAAAAGCCTTTGAAAAACCACCTCACACCTGTCAGAATGGCTAAAATTAACAACTCAGGAAACAACAGATGTTAGTGAGGATGTGAAGAAAGGAGAACGTTCCTCTTACGCTGTTGGTGGGAATGCAAACTGGTGCAGCCACTCTGAAGAACAGTATGGAGTTTCCTCAGAAACTTAAAAATAGAGCTGCCCTATGACCCAGCCATTGCACTACTAGGTATTTATCCAAAGGTTACAAATATAGTTATTCGAAGGGGAAGATGCATCCCAATGTTTACAGCAGCACTAACCACAATAGCCAAAATATGGAAAGAGCCCAAATGTCCATCAACGGATGAATGGATAAAGAAGAGGTGGTACACACACACACACACACACACACACACACACACACACAAACACACTAGAGTATCACGTAGCCATCAAAAAGAATGAAATCTTGCTATTTACAGCAATGTGGATGGAGCTAGAGTATATGACACTAAGCAAAATAAGATAGAGACAGACAAATACCATGTGATTTTGCTCATATGTGGGATTTAAGAATCAAAACAGATGAACAGGGGAAAGGAAGGAAAAATAAAAAAAGATGAAAACAGAGAGGGAAGCAAACCATAAGAGACTCTTAACTACAGGGGACAAACAGGATTGCTGGAGGGGAGGTTAGTGGGGGGGTAGGGTAACTGGGTGATGGGCGTTAAGGAGGGCACTTGATGTAAAAAGCATTGGGTGTTACATGCAACTGATAAATCACTAAATTTTACCCTTGAAACTAATACTAGACTATATGTTAGCTAACTTGAATTTAAATAAAACCTTGAAAGGAAAAAAAAAAAGACTTATGTAGCTTTGTGGGTAACATTTTAATGCAAATAAGCCAGGGTGGGTTTTATATTTTGTAGTTTTGGTCCTATTTTAATGCGTTTTGTATGGCAGTGTGTATATTGTGTTTTGAATTCCTCAAAACTCTCCTTAAAAGACTTCGAATAAAGTTTTTTTTGAATAAAGCCATAACAGTGTTAAAAACAAACAAACAAACAAACACCCACCAAAAAAAACAAACAAAAAGCCTTTGAAATGTTCACCTATTCTGACCAGGAAATTCTACTTGTAGGAATTTGTCCAGGGGAAATAATGGCATCCAGATAAAGAGACACACCAAATGAATCAAACATTATTTATAATAATGAAAAAAATAGAAGATCTAAAGAGCTAACAATAATATTATCTATTACTTATCAAGGACTTACTATGTGCCAGACATAATTTTCTATGCATGACTTTCACAGCAACTCATGGAGGCAGGTACTATTGTATTTCTTTTGTCAGATTTGGAAACTGAGTCGTACAGCTAGTAATAGTTCATACCCAGTTTGAACCCAGGAGGCCTCGTGTCAGAATCCAGGCCTTAACCACGGTGCAACAGATGCTTCTCAGAAAGGGTGAATTAATTTAGTTTTTTTAGCCTCAGGAACATGAGATTACCTAGTCTATACCTATGCAATGGAATACTATGCTTTCATTCGTGAGTTCCTGAGTTCGATTAGTTTAAAATTATGTTTGATTTTTGGGTAGAGTTTAAAAATATATGCACAGAAGTTATATATATTCTGAGTTGTGTCTTTCTGTCCTTTTATACACATTTGACAATTTGGTTCAATACAAGATTCTTGTGTCACATTTTCCCCTCAATAGATGTGGCTCTATTGTCTCCTAGCACTCTATGTTCTATTAGCTATTTACCGTTAAAAAGCTGTGAACCCTTTTTGGACAAAAACATTTTTTAAAGTACATTTATTTGGCTTATATTCTTAAAATTATTTTCAGGAATGTGTTCTTTTTTTCATCAAACTCTTTTCCTTTTCTTTCTTTCTTCTCTCTCTTTGCTGTCTTCCACCTTTTGTCCTTCTTCCCTCCCTCCCTCTCTCCCTTATTCTTTCTTTTTCTTTCTTTCTTTCTTTCTTTCTTTCTTTCTTTCTTTCTTTCTTTCTTTCTTTCTCTTTCTTTCTTTCTTTTTAATAATTTAATATCTTTCAAGGCTTCTGTGTTGTTACGTGTTTGGTTTTGTTTTTAGCATTAAATTGAAAAGAGGTTTTCCAGATCTCATCAGTTTGTTACAGACTGGAGAAGTGGAATGATTTTATTCCTTCTCAATATCTTTTTCTTAATATTTTGACATGTTGCATTATAAAATCGTTCAGGTTAATGAGTACAGTCCAGTTGCAATGTTTCAGCATCAATAATCTACTTTAAGCCTGCTGGTTAAAGGAAAAAACTTCCCCGACTCATATGGTCAGATAAGCTAAGTTAAGGGTACTAATGTTGGAGTCAACTTCTGTGCATGGAAGTCTACACCCTCCACTGCATTGTTCCCAGAAATTTTCACACCTCTTTTCTTGTTTTCAATTCCCCCCTAAACTAAATATGTTGCTGTCGGTGTGCTTTTCCTCATTTCTCTTCTCTTTCATCTGTGTTATATCCAGGTAGGTCAAGTCCTGGAAAAAGAGGTAGCAGATTTTGTTTTCTTCTGTTCATAAAATGTTTCAACATAGCAAAAGGCAAGTATCTAATTTTCCATTCAGTGTTAATGTGTCCTGAGGTAGTGACAAAGGCTGGGGAAGGGTTCACATCCTTGTTCATTTCCATTTAAAATACCTGTCTTGCTCTGCTTCAGGAAAGTGTAGCCCAAGGCCATAGTCTAGGGAAGTGTTTCACAATTTACACCATCCACAATGGAAGTAAAATAAGTGTCCCAAATACTGGCCAATGTCTTTCCCTTTAGTTCTCAGTGCAAATACCAGTTTTTCAGCAATTTCGTGGGAAAAATGGAAGGAGGTGTATCAGAATCATTTTGTCTATAGCCACATTAGCTCGAAAAGACTTCCTACACTCTTTTTACAGATTGCAAAAAACATCCAACAAAACAATCAATGACGGATACTCTATTTCTTTTTAATGTGCAATGTAGATATTTACTCTTTCCTCGCCATCTTCTTTAAAATTCCCCCTTGCATTACCGGCTTCCACAAAAATATTCGTGAACAATGCTGATGATATTTTAAAGGACATGTGAGAGGCAGATTACAATTCACATCAAATAGCAAAAAATTATAGGTTTCCGTCACTCAATTGCCCCTCCCTGTGCAGTCCCTAAACCAGGTTTCCCTTTCTGCCCTTAAACAATGCAGCCCCCAGGTTTACTGCTTTTAGTTATCTTGCTCTCTGATCTCGCTTTCCTCTACTGAGGAGAGGGGATTTAGATCTATCCAACTTCTCTCTCCAAATGTTACAATGTTACCGCAGACCATCTTTAATCTTCAAAACAAAGACTTTCAGTTAAGGGCTGGAGCAATGGAGGGAGTGGAGAGTTGTTGCCTGTCCAGTGAGTATGAAGTTTTGGTCACACAGGATGGGGACAGTCTGGGGAATGGTTACACAATTCGCATGTGCCTGACAGTATTGTATTGTACAACTGGGGAGGTGAATTTTATATGTGGTTTTTTTTTTTTTTTTGCCAGTATTAAAATAAAAAACTGTCTGTTAAATACCTTATGTAAGTCCCTTGAATCATACCTTGTTACTCAAAATATGTCTTTAAATTCTAACCCTCACCCTACGATACTCATAAAAATAACTCTTCAAAAAATAATAATTCTTCCAAACACATACAATGCCATCTTCAAGAGAAAATCAGGTGAATAAAACTGACTCCACCTTTTTTTTACAGGTTGTTTGTCATAATTTTGAAACGTGATTGTATTTATTGCGCCTCTCCTTCCAAATCCAGGTCAGTTCCTACCTACAAACTATTTCCAGCCTTCACAGATCCAGAGTTGCCTTTTCTTCTTATGCACTTAGAATATTTATTGTTTATAGCAGTTATTGGGCAGTTAGGTGCCAAGGCTTTCTAGTATCTCTTATGTTGGCTAAATTGAGTGAGATTAGCAATTTAAAACTTTAATCATTTGTTCATCATAAATCTTTGCATTAATTTGATTTAAAATATTGCATCAAAATATTATTTAATTAATATTTTGACTCTCAATTTTTTTCTGTAAGACAAGTGCCTTGTTGGTCATCCTAGAGCTCATGTCTTCAAGTCAAATGTCTGCTAATTGTGCTCTTTGGCTCTATTCCTAATTGAAAAACTGAGATCTGAACCTAAGTCCTTCTCTTGATGATGTATGCCAAGATCCCAGGAATATTATCTCACTTTCTCTAGAATGAAGTATGTGCCTGGAGATGAGATTCCCTGAAGTTTTACTCTCTGATGCTGAGTGTGGGCCTCATCTCTGACTCTCAACCATCTGCCTGTTCCTAGAGCATCATTATTCATGCTGAGTGTACATGCTGGGACCACCTCCATAATGTCCACCTGACAACGCTCACCCACCGCTTGACTTTGTCTTTACTGTACACGGGTCCTCCTGATTTCCGGATCTATCCACAAAGCTTGCACTTGCCTCACTGGCCATCTTGGTTTGGCCCATCGATACTTAAGTAAGCACATTCTGCCAAATCCTGTTTTGACCAATAGAATGTGAGTAATTTCATGAAAGTCAATAGAAAAAAAAAAATCCAAAGAGAAGGTTATGGTTCAACAGTGCCAAATGCTACAGTAAAGCTGAAGTGACAGAAAATTCAGCCAGGACCATTGATTTGATTTTTTTGAGGTTTTCTTGGATTTCATAGATCAAGAATTTTATTTCCTTCAATTCAGCACATATTTATTAAAGGCTAATGTGTTATACTCTGCTCATATTTATTACAAGATTACATAGGTTAAAAGCAGATATTCACAAAACAAATATCATGGTGGCTTCTAGCTTTCACCTCTGATCTTTAACACAATTCCAGTAGAATTATTAGTAAGACCTTAGTAATCGTCAAGAGATTTTCAGTATAATGGCTAAGGAAGAAACTGAAGAGCAGAGTGAAGAGTGAATGGTGATAAAGTGGGGCTGCCAGGCAGAGGATTTTTCAAGAAATGTGGTTTTAAGAGGAAAAAGGCTGTTGTTTTAGAAGGAAAAGTATTAGTAGTTTATTTATGACTTTTGGGTTACTGCTGTTTGTTCATATTTAGTATAGCTATAAGCTGAGCATGTCTCCTGATAATAAGGGAGGATATAACTGATATCTGAAGGATGTGACAGGGGAAAAAAAATCTTAGAGAGGTAGAGTAGTATATATGAGTTATATGTGAAAATATGCACCTGAACAAAAACTTGGCTTATCCTTCCACCAGGAAAGAAGCACACAACATGAAGAAAAGGAGTATTTTGTTTGTTTGAGCTTTAAGGAATAAATTGGAACATTTGTTGAATGGCCTTCATTTTTTTTCCTGTCATGCACCACAGGTGATCTGATCTCCCAACGGGGAAGCATTTGGGTATAAGACTCAAGGCTATTAACAATCAAGGACTACTGGGAATAATCTTCAGGGAATATGATAGGAAAGAGATGAGTAAAATATTTGGCAAGGATAATTGAGAGCTTATTAGTTCCAGGTAGCATGAATTTGTGGTAGACTCCATCAATGATTGCCCATCAACCCACAGCAGTGACAGATTAGAAATGGAGCGATTAGTTGAATACATCACCACCATCTCATTATGACACGCTTAATAACTTTTGTTTCAAAAAAAATTTTGAGTTTCTTGAGTGCAGAAGCCATGTCATATTGTTCATTACTTTCAAATTGCCTTAACCCTTAATATTTTGTAGATGCACAACATATACACACAAATAATTCATTGATAATGACGTCTTTTCATGAATTTCAAACATGTTCTTTACCCTAAATCTTATGCTAGTCCTGATATAGAGATATATGTTTAAATCTCCAGTACCAGTTCATAATTTCCAACAGCTCAAGATAATCATTCTCAAAAATTCTATAGTAGTGCCTGATAGTGATACGCTCCAAGTTAGCAAAAAGACTTATGTATTTTAAAATAGCTCCTAGATATGCAGGAGAGAGGATAGCATCACATAAAGTTCTTTCAAATTATTTATGTAGTATTTACAGCAAAAAACAATTATAACACACCAGAAACCACTCAAATTACTTTAAGGATTACACATTATATCGTGAAATGTTTGTTAAAATAATTACAGAGCAATGGTATCTGTGTGCAGCTTTCTATTATATGGATGGCTTGGGAGATAGTTACGACGACTCTCAAATCACCCTAAACACATTTATATTATTTTGTTTATTTTGATCGCTATATACTCTCGGAAAGTACACTATTTGTAATACAATAGAAAATGCCTATAATCAATAAACACTTTTAAACTGATAGCGTTTTAAGGGGCTTTTAAACTACTTAAAGGTAAATAGGCTTACCTGAGAGTAGTGGATTTAAAAAATGCAATAGCCTGAGAATCCACTTCTATTTTTAAGAATAAGTGTATAAAAGTTACAAATGTATAAGTTGTAAGGAGTTGAAGTACAAGATTTTTGAAATACCTCAGCCCTTATTGCATCCTCAATATTTCCTGTATTCCAATGTTTAAAGCTTATGTAGACATCCCTTATATAAGCAGGTAAGAGAAGAGCCTCTCTGCTTGGAAGCATTAGCCCAGGCTGGAGTCCTGTTCACTCAGCTTCACCCCAATTCTTCTCCAAGCAGAGCAGCCCTCAAGCTGTTATAGCAAAATCCCTCAAGCTCCAAGGAAATAATCTTGAATCCTCCGTTTTGGATAATGTGCAATTTGTGAATTCTTATGCCAACTATTTCACTGCCTTGTTGGAAACAACCCTGTCAAGAAAAACATTATTTTTGAGATATGAAGATGTTGTTATCAAATATTGACCAATTTTTAAGGATTGTATGGCAGTTCCTTGGTAATGGACAATAGTATTAAGATAACAGAACTTTTGCTGCCATACCTTCAAGATCTCATCTATCTTCATGATGAATTCGAAACTGAATTCTTCTTTCAAGGTCTATGTAATTAACCTTGGGAGGACTCTTCACCAAGAAGAAACGTTTCTGGTCTACAAGTCTGAATTTCTTCATCTTTAGCAACCCAGCAGCCTTTGACACTTTAAGGCTGTGCGTCACGCTGTGGTCCTTAACAGGTCTCATTATGGTTTATCGATGAGCAGTTGCTAAGAGCACTGCAGTCTTTGATCACCAGGGAGTTCTTATTCCACTAGCCTTGTGATGCCTGTGGCTTGGAGGTTGATGTGCCTAAACTGTTAAAAATAGAAGTTGAAATTGAACCTTGTCATGCTAGGTTTAGGTTTTATCCTGAAGGCAATACAAAGTTATTGAGAGATTATAAGCAGGGAAGTCATATATCAGTTTTTATTCTAGGAAGATCAGTGTGATAAAAAGAATAGACAAGAAAGCAGGGACAGAACCAAGGGGGAGTAGTTGAGTTTTCTTACAGTAGGCAAGATATGTAGCAAATAGAAATGGCAATTAGGGTTTATTAGAGAAGTAGATTGAGGACATGTGGATGACACGATTTGCAGATTTTATGTTCCAACCAGATAGAGAAGGTGAGAGAGCTAGAGTGAACTAAGATTATTTCCATATTTCTTGCTTGGTAAATACTGATACCAATGATTTAAAGAGTGCTTACCCTCTGCCATTCTCAAAGGATTACATGAATTATAAATTTATAAAACAGGTATTTTCATTATCATCATTCTATAGAAGAGAATATTGAGTCACAAAGAAGTTAAGCAACTTTCCCATAAGTAATCAGTGCAGAAATGGGTTTTGGATCTACTCAATTCAAGTTCAAAGCCCATATTTTAAGCTGTTTTGCAAATCATGACAGAACGAGTGTGCCTTGTGTATACCATCACAGGGAATAAAAGAGGAGTACATCGAGGTAAAGAGATGAATTCATATTGAGATTTAGCTGCTGGTGAGTGTTCCAATAGAAATTTGGATGTATAGGTCTGAAACTCATGGGTAGGCTAGAAATAGAAGACATACATATTTAAGTTGATAATTTATTTCATTTCACAGTTTTTATAATGACTTTTCCTATGAATCTATTCTTACATTCATTCATTCGTTCAATCATTTAATGAGTGAACATTAAATGTGTGCCATATGCCAGGCATAGATCTTAGTTCTGGGGATACAGTGACGAAAACACAAGACAAGATCCCTATTCTTGATAAACTTAAATTCTAGTAAAGGGAACCAGAAGAAGTAAGTGAATGTAAAAATAATTTCATATAGTTTTCAGTTCCATGAAGGAAATGAAATAAACAGGTGTGACAGTGACTGAGCAGGGCAAGGTAAGGACTTGTTATAACTTGGTAAAAGAATGTGCCTCGCAGGGAATGAAATTATCTGAGACAGTACATAAATGATAAGAAATAGCCAGCCATGGGAAGATTCTAGACAAAGGAAATCTTTGGAAGAAGGATAGCATAATTGGAAAGAATGAATGAGGGAAAGAATGGATTTGCAGCATCTCATAGGTA
Source organism: Ursus americanus (assembly GCF_024610735.1). Lineage (NCBI taxonomy): Eukaryota > Metazoa > Chordata > Mammalia > Carnivora > Ursidae > Ursus > Ursus americanus. The sequence continues at coordinate 31,120,743 of NC_142137.1, forward strand.
AGACTGATATTTCCCCATTAGGTACCACTTCAGCACTGCACATTGTGGCCAGTATATATGGTGAATGTTCATTCCCCACCAGCTGTTAAATATTCACTTCCGATACCCTGCACATAGACATGGTAATAAGCAAGAATTTCTCCGTACAGTACATCCTTAGTTTTGATGTAGTGTTCCATGGTGACTAACATAACATAATAAAAAATTATTATTAAAAAAATTAAAAAAAAAGAATTTCTCTCTAAGGTCAAAATAAAGAAGCACCGACATGAGAAGGGCATTGACAAAGATCTTTCCATGGCTAATATTAGATGAATTAGATTAACTAGGTGCTTGAATTACAGAAATCAGGTGATGATTGTGGTGGTACAAGAAGATTAGAAAGGGCTTAGTGAGAGCGGTAACAATACAGATGAAATCACAGAGAGTTAGCAAATTCTAGAACTCTTGAAGTTAACTCTACTTGCTGATGGTTTGGATGTGGGTTAAGGGGAAGGGGAAAAATGAAAGATGATTATTTGTCTTGAGTGGGTGATATTCTTTTTTTTTAATAATAATATTTTTTATTATATTATGTTAGTCACCATACAGTACATCCCTGGTTTTTGATGTAAAAGGAAGAAGACTGAAGGAAGAACAGCAATAGGAAAAAAGAGCTCTGCTTTGAACATACTAAGCTTGTGATATTTATTATACAAAACAAGCAGAAATATAAAATAGGCATTAGGATAGATGCATTTGGAATTCTGTGAATAATTTAAAATTAGGGATAGATAAATCCATTTATAATTGCCTTCATTTGGGTTCCGCAGAAGCAGACTCTGGAATAAAAAATTATATGCTGGTAATTCATTAGACAATTTCTTCTGGGAGAAGCCAGTAAGGAGGTAGGAAAGGAAATCAGGACAAGAATTCCACTGGGAGCTCCAGAGGAAAACTTTCACTATTATTCTGAAATGTTTCCTTTTGTACATTCTTAACTAATGCCTTCACCTGTGTTTAGAATCCCCTTTGCTACTACCATTTCAAGGATTTTACTCCTTTCTCTGTTTTTAACCTTTTTTTTTTTTTTTAATTTACTGGTTCCTTCCTGTTAATATTTTCTTTCAAGTACTAAGGTACATTTTTTTAAAATTTATTTATTAGAGAGAGAAAGAGAGCACAAGCAGGGGGAGCAGCAGGCAGAGGGAGAAGCAGGCTTCCCACTGAGGAAGGATCCTGATGAGGGACTTAATCCCAGGACCCTGGGATCATGACCTGAGCCGAAGGCAGACACTTAACTGACTGAGCCACCCAGGCATCCCGACTAAGGACACTTCTAATGTAAGAACAAAAAACATCTACTAAAATAAAACTTAAAAAGAAATCTCTCAGGGCACCTGGATGGCTCAGTTGGTTGAGTGTCTGCCTTCTTCTCAGGTCATGATCTCAGGGTCCTGGGATTGAGTCCCACCTGCCCAGAGGGGAGTCTGCTTCTCCCACTCCCTCTGTTCTCTCTGGCTGTGACTGTTGCTGTCTCTCAAGTAAATAAATCTTTAAAAAAAAAAAAGAAATCTCTCAGTCCATCAAAAACTCCTTCCTCTAGCTACCAGCCTACCTCCTTCCTTTCACAGCCAAATTCATTTTAGCATTGTCCAAACTTGAAGTATCTACCGTTTCCCACTTACCAGTCAAATCACTATCATTTGGCCTTTAAAGGGTCTATGTTCTTGCCAAGGTCACCAATCATATCTTTGTCCTGAAGTCAAATGGATGCTTTTCAGATGTTACCTTTTTTGATCTCTGGGTAGAATTTCAAAATTAAACATTTTTCTTTTCAAAACTTCATTTTTCTTAGCTTCTGTGGCATTCAACATTATAGGTGCTGAGACTTCATATTCTGTAATTTCCCTGTAACACACATATCTCTCTCAACCCCCTCAGTCTGTGTTACATGCCTCTCTTTCTTCAAATGTCACTTCCATGTTGTTAGTGCCAAGATTCTGTTTTCTTCTTTCTCTAGTCTGCACTCACCAATTGGGTACTCTCAGCCACTTCTATGGATTAAATTACCATCTACCTATGTATGAATCCCAAGCAGAACCCAGTGAGAGCCCTTGTGATCCAGATTCGTATGCCTAACCAGAGGAAACCACTGGGGTCTCTCACAGGTCCTTCAAAATCATTTTGTTCACTTCCAGTGCCTGTCAAGATGGGGTAAGCCCACGAAAGCCTATCTCCTCCCTTAATTACAACTGCAAACTCTGGACAGTTGTGAAAAGGAACTAACTAAGGACATGAAAAATAAGCAAAAATAATAGGAAGGTTGGGGAGGGAAGCCAAAACTCAAAAAGTGACTAAATCAGTGGTGAGTTTCTTGGTTACTTTTTCCTCCTTTAATTTTCAACTTTGACATAAGGTTAGTTCCTTTGCTAAACTTCACTACCCTAAGGAAAACAGCACTGTGGGTATCAAAATCTAGAAAGAAAATCAACTCCTCTGGCCAGAAGAATCAAGAAAAGGATTCCCTGAAGACCAAATAGTATGTTTCAGGAAACTCATTTTTCACTTTTTTCTTGCTCTGTTGTCTCAAGGGCAGCCCAAGTTGCACGCAGCTATACAAGGGTACAGGGGCTAAAACCTTGAAATAAACCAAATTCTGTGGCAAGATGACCTGGGAAAATGGGCCTCTGGGAGACCAAGAGTACAGAGGAAATAAAAAACAGGAGAGAGCTAAAGAAGTGGACTCTCTAAATCTGTGTGCATAACAACCCAAGACCTGGTCTCACAAGTGTGCCAAATCTTGAGTTGCTTATGCGTGCAGCTGACCCAAAGAAACACAGCACAGGCTTTGAGACCTGAACTATTACATAAACACCTGACCAACCACCACATGAACCTCAGAGTGGTACATGTATAGTACAGAACTAAAAAGCATAGCAATGGATTTGAAAACTGAACTTGACATTGGAACCACTGCACACAGAAGGCGGGACTAGGCTTGTATTCTAAATCTAACTGAAATTTATTGACAGCAAACACACACGCACACACGCACGCACGCGCACACAAATCAACATTCTCCAGGTGATTTTTATTCAGGACATAATCCAAAGAAGGAAATGTCATCAATTTGAAGAGAAAAGAAGATAAGCAGATGTCAAAAGCAGAAATATCAAAGAGTATAAAAGCGATTATTATAACCATAGTTTTTGACATAAAAATAAAGTTTCTAGAAATGTGTGGAAATACAGGTTTTCAACAGGAGGGACAGAGAGGAGCTATAAGTGGAAACCAAATGAGAATTAAATAACTAAAAAGTATAGCATTTAAAATAAAAATTCACTGAATGGGTTCAGTAGTGGAGCAGAGGTAACAGAGAAAAGAACCAACAAATACGAAGATGGACTGAGAGAAATTAGCTACTCTGAAGAGCAGAGACACCTAATAAAAGATTGAAAAAAAAATGAACAGAGACTCAGAGAACTGTGGAACATAATAAAAAGTTTCAACATTTGAGGAAGGTAGACAGGGATAGGTGCAGAAAAAATATCTGGAGAAATAATGGCTGAAAATTTAATTTGGTAAAAGACATACATGTACAGATTCAAAGCTTAGCTAGTCCTCAAAAGGGTAAACATAGGGAAAATCACGCTCAGAATCATCAAAATAAAACTTCCCCAAAACGTAAAGAATAAATCTTGAAAAGAGGCAGAAAAAATGATCCATTTATATATATAATGGAAGTGTAATTTTTACTAGGAAAAACAGGGGATAGAAGACAAAAGACTATTCTCTAAGGACTGAAACAAAAGAAATGTCAATGCAGAGTTCTGTATTCATGGAAAGTGTCTTCTAGGAAAAAGCAAAATAGACATTTTCAGTTGAAGGAAAACTAAGACTTGTTACCAACAAACTGATCTAAAAGAAATGCTCAAGAAAGTTTCAAACTAAGGGAAACTCAATGGAGAGTAACTTGGAATGGAATGAAGACAGAGCCATAGAAGTAATATATATCTTAGTTAGAATAAACTATTTTTCCCTTCTTAGGTTTTTAAAAATATAAATGACATTGCAAAGCAAAAAATAAATATATAATATTTTTTGGATGTTTCCATGTATGTAAATCTAATACATACGCTGTAAAGGGACTGTCTAGTTGTAAAATCCTACATTTTAGTTGAAGTGGTAAAATATTAACTCTGAAGGGGCTATAAAATGTTTGGTATATATTTGGTATATATATATATATGTATTTGGTGTATATATATATTTGGTGTATATATATATATGGTATATATATTATATTTCTCAGAGAAAATATTAAAAACTATAGAAAGAGCAAAAGATAAAACACAAATAGATAAAATTAAAGGCTAAAAATAATCCAACAAAAGATAGGAAGTTGGGAAAAGAAGAACAAAAAATAAGAGAGAGGACAACAAAAAACAAAAGTAAAATAGGGTACCAAAATTCAATCGTATAAATAGCTACAGTAAAAGCAAATAGTCTAAGCACACTAATTAAAAGACAAAGATTGTCAGGCCATGCAAAATAACAATATCTAATGACATACAGCCTTTAAAAATTAAATTATACTACCATAGGTAAATTAAAGGTAACAGCATGGAGAAAGCATGTAAACATTAATCAAAGGAAGATTAATAGCTATGTTAGTTGCAGAAAAAGTAAATTTCAAAACCAGAAAACTCGTTAGGGATAAATAGATCTTATAATGACCAAAGTGGTAAATGCACCAAGAAGACATGACAATTTTAAATGCTTACACAGAAGTTCAAAAGACATGAAATACAAACTGAAGAAGCTGAAATACAAAGTAAATATATCCACAGTTACACAGGGAGACTTCCACATTCTTCTCTTCATGATCAATAGCTTGATACAAAAAAGAAACAAGATTTTTAAAAGAGCCGAATAACATCATCAACACAATTTATCCAATTGGCCTATAGCAGTTATACCCAACAATAGCAGAATGCACATTCATTTTGAATGTACGTGGCATATTCACCAAGGAGGATATCATAAATTATAAGGCAAGCCCTAGCAAATTTAAAAGGAATAAAATTATTCAAACTGTGATTTCAGACCATAATGAATCAAACTAGAAATTAATAAGAAAAATGTATCTGGAAAATACCCAAATATTGGATATTAAACTGCATTCATCTAAAGCTTTCATTGATCTAAAACTCATTCCTGGACCTTCGTACTTATTCTGAGTGAAAAATCCATGCCTGCTATCTTACTTTGCTTGGCTAATTCTAATTTACATACGAGGTATCATTTAAGCTTCGTTTTCTCAATACGTCTTCTGTGGTCACCGTGGAATGAAAGGCGTGCCACTGCATTGTGTTTTTGTTACATTTTTATTCCCTCTTTCTTACTTCCTCACAGTGTTCTATGTAATCAAATGTTAGGGTGTTTTGTTGGACCCTCATGTTCCAGCCTAGCGGCTAATCTCACCATAACGCAACATCACAAACAGTAACGGAAAAATAAAATGTAACAGCCAAAATCTGATCCCAGTTACCACTTTCTCGATCACTTGACCCGGCAAACAAAAAACTTCTCTCTCTTTAGAAACTGGGATAGATGAGAACTTAATTACTTATAATTTATTATTATATTTTTGTGTGTTAGTTTAGGTGCTTGTTTTCCCCGTAACACTAAACTGCATGAGGAAGAAGACCTGGATCTTACTCACCCTCTCACCTGGCCTAGTGCCCGCCCTCAGTTTGTTATTACCATCTGCCGCTTCTTCGTTAGCGGTCTGAGCCGCTAGTGCTCTCGGGCGACTCAGAAGAATCAGGAAAGTCCAGCTCACAAGGAGAGATTTTTTTTTTCATCCTTGAACATCAAAGAAGTTATTCAAAATGCTGACCCACGTAGCTCTAATATAGTCATTATAACCCTGTCTGCAAAACCATTTTCTCCATGCAAAACCCTAATGTCTTGTGACATCCCATATCACATTTCAATGTTTGTATCTTATCTTCTTGTTCAGTATTAACAAAGTATTTCCAGAAGGCAGAGCACTCCTTATTTGTTCGTTCTTCCTATATCTATGCTCGTACTCAGCAGGAATATAACTGCCCCTAGCGAAGAGGTGTCTAGCTGAGAAGAAAATGCACTCAGGAAAGGCATTATGTAAGCAGAGACATTTCACTTCAGGGAAATTCAGACTTTGTACGGGAAGGTATATGGAAGGGAGTGGCGTCAGATTAGTCCACCTCATCAAGCAGGATGCTAAGATGGTTCAGTTAATAATGGTTTCATAACCAGGGAAGTTTCCACCAATGTATTCTGGAAAAACAGGAACGTATAAATAAAAAATAGGTGAATAAAAGGACATTTTTCTTGTAAATATTTTAAAGGCATTCAATGACTGAGATGCAGGAAACATGCTGATAGTCAATAACAGAACTAGAATCAGCAAGTCAAAAAACGACGTATCTGGTGTGACACAACCCTATTGCATCATTTGCATGAAGGTATCATGAAATCACTTCCCCCCTCAGCATTAATATATTCAATTGATGCATTATCAAGTTTAAAATATGACTTAGAAATGATGTAAATACTGTCTCTTACCCTAGTCCCCTACCTCCATATATTACCATAATTTGGTAATGGGGGAAACCTTTCAAAATATCCCTGAAATAACAAAGGCATGCAATACAATTTGTGAATATATTGCATTAATATCAGTTAAAACAAGGATCTGATTAATGTGGCTTAGGAATCTCAGACAATCTATTGAGCTGCTTGCTGATTACAATCTATGATGCTTTCCTTCTGTGTAGATATTGATTTGATAGATAAAGTGGGAGTAATTTTTCTTTTGGAATGCTGACACTAATGGCCACTGAACTCTCATTGACAACAGTAGTGAGCCACATTTATTGGAACTCCAGTAGTTGCTTCAGTTATTTTTTTCTTCTCTTTTGTTCTCCTCCCCCCTTTTCTCTTCCTTCTTACAATTTCAGCCTTTTAAAGATGATGGGAAACTTATAGGAAGGTAAGCCAGGATTTTAGCCTTTCTTTGAAAGGCAAGAATAAAAAAAAAAAAAAAAAAAAAAAAAAAGAACGCTAGGACTCTGTTTTGGGGTCTATCATATTAAAATCTTGGTTAAATCTGACTTCACAATTGTTTCTCCGTTGTTTGAAATCATTTCCCCATTGAACTCATTTCCCTATTTTTACCAGCTCACACACCAGGGTCCATGATGATGTCAACATTAGTTAAGCTACAGGTGTTATCTTGGAAAGGGAATTTTCTAAAAGCCAGGGGAAGCAGGATAGAAATATGCATGTCTCCAGCTTCTCATGATATCAGGGCATCTGTTAAGGCATTTCAGTGAAGACACCATGCTTTCCGTGAGTTCCCCATCTTATAGGAAAAAGCATAGGAAATTAGCTTTGTCATTGGAAGAATAAATAAACTGACAGGAAACTTGGATGTTTGCTGTCAGTTATTTACAGGAGGCTATTGGGGATGTCAGTTGCCCACCTCTTGCAGACATTTGGGTCTGAAGAATATTGTTTTCAACTCTGCCAGAAGGAAAAAATTTCAGTTTCTTGAGAAGACGAGCCTGAGTACGTCATCTCTCATTGAGAGAAGGAGAGCATCTCAGGTATCTCAACGTCTTGGCAACCTGGAGTGAGTCCCTAAGGTCATTTTCAAAAAGTTTTATTCATTGCTTCAACATCCTTAGATAAGAAAATAAAACAGAAGACATATACAATTTATATATGTTTAGGTATAACATATCACAATTACATAATGTTTATCATGTTTACAACATGTATATTATGTATGTACGCATGTATATAATGAGCATAATATATGTGTCATATAATTGTGTGTTTATATGTGCATATGCACACCACATGCCAATGGATAGTTTACTAAAAACAAATGGTATCTGGGTACTTCATTGAAGGCCTTTATGTTTTAGTACACATGGTGTAAACTGGGGAATCAAATGTGCTCAAACGTGAATACTTACTCTGACTCTAAGGGAGACCTTGGGAGGCTTATTTTTTCCTGAGCCTCGGTTTGATGATAAATTAATGACAATCATAACTTCTCTGCAGAGTATCTTTAGATCTCAAAATAGTAACTCTAAAGCACGTAGTATACTATCTTGTATAGTAGACACTGGCATTTCCAGGTTACTACAGTAACATATCTCAAGAAATTAATTTAACAGAGAATCAACTTCGCTCAGTCATTTAATCAAGAAGAATTTATTATAATTCATAATATTGCAACTTATTTTGAAACATAGAGATGAGAAGTCCACAGGCCCTAACTTTGCTGGCTTACACTCTACGGTAGGTACCATGACAATGAAGAGCGTGATTCTGTAGCAGGTGAACAGTGGTGTGAGATACTGATTGACATCTACCTGCCCCCGAAGTTTTTCCTTTTGCTTTTTTTTTTTAATAGTTTAGAGAATTTGAGTAGAAATAGTTTTCCCTTGAATTATATAGGAGGCCTCGTGCTAGCCATGAGAGTTTTTAGGTGGAAGAAGAGTGGTATGCTAGTTTGGAGGTCTCTACCTGGAGAGCATGTGAATGGAGAGGGAGCCTGGGCTCCCTTTTGTGTGAATGTATCATTCTGTAAGAAAGGTTCTCTCTTGCCTTTCTTCACCTCCCTATCAACAAGGTGCAGAGGCTCAACTGGCTCCCCTTACTAAAGAAAGGGAGGAGGTCCCCAAGGGATCACCTATAAAGTGTAAGTGAGGATGGGGAGGAGCTTTACGAAAGGAAGGGTAATACCACATTTTCTGGTTAAGAAATATGTTCAAGGGTGCCTGGGTGGCTCACTTGGTTAAGTGTCAGCCTCTTGGTTCTCCTTCTCCCTCTCCCTCTATCCCTGTCCCTCCCCTCCCTGCTCATGCATTCTCTCTCTTTCTCTCTCAAATAAATATAAAATCTTTTTTTTTTTAAAGATTTTATTTATTTATTTGACAGAGATAGAGACAGCCAGCGAGAGAGGGAACACAAGCAGGGGGAGTGGGAGAGGAAGAAACAGGCTCATAGTGGAGGAGCCCGATGTGGGGCTCGATACCGTAACGCCGAGATCACGCCCTGAGCCGAAGGCAGACGATTTAACCACTGTGCCACCCAGGCGCCCCTCAAATAAATATAAAATCTTAAAAGAAAAAAGAAATACGTCCAATCACTGTGTGTGGGGGAGGCGTGGCTTGAATCTTTGAGTATATTATTTTATGAAATCGGAAGGGAAACATGATTCCATATATAGCATACAACTCAGAGAAAGAAAGAGGCATTCAATATAGCACTGTCAGCAGCAAGTATTAGAAAATTGAAATAATTTTGTGATGATAATCCCAATAAATTCAACCTGCTCAGTTAGATAGTTGTATTTATAATACACTAAAGTAAGTACGAGCATAAAGATATGCAGAGTTTTATTGTAGAACCATGGTGTCAAGGAAGACCCCCTACATTAGTTAAAGCCCATCCAAAATTTTAGCACATAGGTCGGCATTATACAATCAAATCTGGTTTGGAAGAATATTATAGATATTTTAAGGAAAGGATGAACTAAAGAACTGAAGCAAGAAACAGACTAAGACAAATTGCATTGCATAATTTGCTACATTATTATTTGTGATGTTTTCCTTTCACCCTGGTAAATCACAGATAAGGAAAATTAAGCTATTTCTCACACACTCATAAACAAGATGGAATTATTTTCTCCCACATGCCATGAAGCATTTTACAGTAATCTTTTCTTTGCTGCAGAGTAAAACAATAATGTTGCTGCAATATTTTTATAATAGGAGGGTCCTTGGGTAGATATCCAATTGGAATGGAGAATTTAGGACACTTGTCAAAATGTTTTATTTACATTGCTTTTACTTAGATTGTATACGGATTTCGGTGGGGGTGGGAGGGGTGTGGTCTTTCATAGAATACCAATGGAAATAAAGCAGTAAACTACCCTGCAAGCCATCTATTCGCTGCTGATATTGAGAACAAGCTCTGATTATCTCTTCAAATCATTCTTCGATACATTGTATATAAGCCCACTGAACATAGATGACAGCACTTTGCGTTGAAGATCTATTAGCTCCTTCCAAATTTGTTCTCAATGTACCAGTTCTTTCAAAAATAATTATTAACTAGAATGTCTCAAAATCATTATGATAAGCCTTGGGATACAAGGTCAAACAAAGTAGATACTACCCTTGTGTACAAAGAGTAAATGATTGAAGTATATTTAATTTCTTTTAGGAGAGGAATGGGATACTTTCATCTTCCTTTAGAATCTTTCTCAGCCATCACAAATCACTCCCCCAAAGCAGTGATGTATTAATAACATATGCCCTGCCTGCTACTGACAGAGGGTGTAGGGAAATGAGGAGGTCTAGTTCTAATTTGCTATTTTATTGTTGATAAGGAGACTATGTGCTACTCATCTATGCAGTAGTGAGGGTTCATTCAGATTTTAAATTCCTCTATAATCTTCTCTTGTCAAAGAAACTTATAATATGTGGTCCACGATGGCCACTTTGTTGCCTACCAGTAAGCTGTGTTCAATACAAGTGTGAAGTTCCTTTGGATATCCATATATATACATCACTGTTTTGTACCTGTGAATATATGATTAGTTCAGTGAAAAGAAACAATGATAATGTCTATGAATGCTACAGAAAAAACCTACATTGACAAATTATCCCAGTTTTCCAGGAACACTGTTTTAATGAAATATTGAGAGGGAGGGAGGGAGGGAGGAAAAAAAGAAAGAAGAAAGAAAGAAAGAAAGAAAGAAAGAAAGAAAGAAAGAAAGAAAGAAAGAAAGAAAGAAAGAGAAAGAAAGAAAAGGAAAGTTCTTTCAGTGAAATTTCTCCATTCTAAGTCACATTAAATTGAATTTGAAATAATTCATAGTGGCTTCTATCTTTGTTAGAGTAAAATAGCACCACCACTAAAATTAACACTAGCATATAAGTAAACACTGGCAACAGGAGAGAAATTTTACTGTTTATGAATGAGGCATGAAAAGACTGTAATTTTGGCTAAATGTTCAGAAGAGGAACCCACATGATCCATACAGCTCCCACACTAAAACCAGTGATATTTCTCTAAAGTAGACTGATTGCATTGAGATCCCTAACTTTGAGTTGATAATTTTCCAATCACCAAGTTGCCCCCCCAAAGAAGCTATTTTTAAAAATAATAGTAATTGTGTAGAATTCTAAAAAAAAAAAAAAAATTCAGTTGCTTCTCTCTCAATCATATTAGTCAGTGGTATGAAAATATGTCCACTCTTTTGAGAATGAACATATTTATTTTACCAAAAAAGACTGCAAAAGAGAGATAAAGTAGTGTTTACTTTGCATCTTTATGAAAGAAAAGAAATTCTTTAATATATATTAGAATATTCTTATTAAGAACAGAATAAGCTCAGAATGTTGAAAGTATTACTGGAATTCTGCATAGTCACCTCCACTAATAAAGCAATTGGAAAATAAAGTTTAGCATTCACTACCTTAAGAAGAATTTTCTCATACCCAATATTATCTGCATAATATATTATCCAAAAAAAAGTAGGCAACAGTGAAATACAAAATTTGTCCTGCAGGTATATTCTGGCTTTCCAATGTATAATTTGATGAATTACAGTTTTGATATTTAAAATTATTTATTTAAATTGAGTACACTTAATTTCTTATCTTCCTGTGGCATAAACTGTACTTCAAATGCTATTAATAGATGCTGTATATATTGTTTTCCTAATGAGAAAATCTATAGATGGGTTCAGTAAATATTTGAGTTCATAAATCAAAGATTTAAGTTGAAAATTAAAATAATGAAATAGAAGGTGATTCATATATTTCTATTTAATTGGCTCTTTAATATTTAACGTCATATAAAAAAGATCTTTAAACAGATAATTCATGATTTAGTGAAAATCTCAATTCTATGCTAAGGTGCTCAGGCTTGATTTTTTTAAGGGAAGAGGAAAGATACTGTTGGAGAAGTCCATCTTATTATCAGCAGTGGGGTCAGGGAGTGTGTTCAAATTAAAGCTGAGAGACTATCAGCAAGTTATTGCAATAGTCGGAAGAAACAGTTAAGATCTGCCCTGGGGTAGACGCTGTGGGAACGGAAAGAAAAGCACAGATGTAGGAAGACGCAGAGATAAAAGAACCAGCATCGATGGGAGTTGAAACTTGATCACACGGTTGTAAGAGACAGGGAGGAACAGGAGACACTGCTGGGTACCCAGCTTGAGTTACTTGAAGTAGGATATTCGGGGAGAATTCTAGAGCCTGTGCGTCCCACAGCTCCTGGGAATGCTGGTGCTAACGCTCATAGAACTATTGTAGCGGTTGAACTGTCCCTTTGAAGATTCAGAAACAAGCTTAAAACCTATAAATGAAGATGGTATTTTTAAAAAAATAAATATGCAGTTATTAAAGCGTAATTATCTTTTAGGGAAAGCAGAGGAAATGTAGAATTTGGATTGGTAAGTGGTGGGAACAAGCACAGGGATAAACAAAAACCAGTAAAGACATCTTTTGTTTCAAAAAGTCAAGTAAAATCTGAGAATGTGTTATACATCTGTCCTGGGAAATTAGTCTCAAACAGGGGTTGACTTCGTAAGGCTTCTGCCAGCGCGTACATTTATATCTAACTTGTAAATCAAGTTCGGAGCTTAGAAACACCATTGTGGTCTTCTTTGAAGGGTTTCTGAACACTGCTGTTCATTATCTTCTCAGTCACGGCTGCTGTACTATTAAAAATTCTGCATTTGAGCAGTCAAGCAGGTGCAGAGAAGAATCCAGCACCACTTACAGTACTAATTATTAAATGGGAAAAATAGTTGGAAGCTTAAGTCATTTGAGAAATATAAAACTTACATACACTAAGCTTCAATCTATTTTTCCCTGTTGTAAATGCGTTAAGCTCATGCAGTTACAAGTGATTTTCTGAATTACATGACCCTGTGGGTGAGCATCATTTCTAGTGAGGCATATGGCCTTGATCCCTACATGGACGCGCATCATGAAGCCTAGCACAGGAGTGGTTGCTGTTAATTTAGAATTTATGCCCTGCTTACTTGCAGAAAAGATTTGATTCGGTGGGGAAAAAACAGAACACAACATTAAATAGAAACACACTCACACGTGCGTCAAACATATATCTAAGCCATAGAGACATAAACATTACCACTCAAGTGGGATGACTGAACCAGTGGAAGAATCACCGTGAAGACCCAACACAGGCACGGAGGGGTTTACACCGTGTCCTGAAAGGGAGGGATGCAGAAATAGCAATCTTTCTCTATCTTCTTGGCTTTTCTGGTTCATTAATATCCCCAATCCTGCTAGCCTGCCATTACTACAATTAATGGTAGAAAAATTCCTAGTGTGCATCTTATTTCATCATTTCGAGAAGGAAACACAAACTATATTTTATATACTTTGTAAACACATAGAATAATACAATGTCAGAGTACATCACTGATGAATAGACTTAAACATGTGAGTGAACAGAACATGCTTAGGAGCAGGTGGCCCCCAAGAAGATGTTCCGTTCCACTGAAGAGCATACCGTTTTTAAAAAGAATAGAGAGACTTACGGACATTGTTTTCTTTTTCACCCACTTAAAATATTTGGAAATATTTCAGTAGTGCAAAAAGAAGAATGAGAAGTAGTATAATAAATGTACTTACCTATAACTCAGTTATATCAAATCTTAACATTTTATCTTCTGATCATTTCTTTAAAAATTAATCCTTAGAAATGCAGTTGAGAAATCTTACATCACTTTTTCTTTCATTTCTAATGATAATCCATCACTTAAAATTATTTATTCAAGAGGCACATGATATTGTCATCGCATTTTGTGTACTCATAAACAATAATCTTAGTTTGCATAGCTTAAAAATCTATATAAATTAAATTATATGTCTACAGCATCTTTTTACACTCTACATTGTTTTTGAGATTAATAGTTGTTGGTACAGTAGTTCCCCCTAATCCACAGGAGATGCATTCTAAGATCTTCAGTGGATGCCTGAAATCACAGATAGTACTGAACTCTGTACATACTGTGTTTTTTCCCTATGCATACATACTAAAGCCTTATAAATTAGGGACAATAACGGATGAACGATAATAACTAATAATAAAATAGAATAATTGTAACAATGTAGTGTAATAAAAGTTGTGTGAATGTCGTTTCTCTCTCAAAATATTGTACTGTGCTGACCCTTCTTCCAGTGATGATGTGAAATGACATAATGCCTATGTGATGAGATGAATCGATGTGAGTGACATAGGCCTTGTGACATGGCATTAGGGTATCATCGACCTTCTGACAAGTTTTCAGAAGGAAGGTCATCTACTTTGGGACCATGGTTGACTGTGGGTTACTGAAATCAAGGAAATAAAACTACAGGTAAGGGGGACTACTGTGTATATATTTCCTAATGCAGTTACCTTAACAACGGTTATCTATGAAGATACCAAACATTTATTTTATTTTATTTTATTTTATTTTATTTTATTTTATTTTATTTTATTTTATTTATTATTTTTAAGTACGCTCCTTGCCCAATGTAAGGCTTGAACTCATGATCCTAAGTTGCATGCTTTACTGACTGAGCCAGCCGGGTGCCTCCTAGCCATGTAAATATTGCTAGACAATTGTATTCTCATTTTTGTTCAATAATAAACAGCATTTTGATATTTTTGTACATGTCTTTTTTGTACATATGTTAGGGTTTCTGTAAAAGTTGAATCATCAAGAACTTATCTATGCAGTGGCAAAATTTTTTTCAGAATTGTTATAATGTTCATCTATCTTTTTAAACAGTGATTAATCAGATTCTTTCTAATCTAAATCTTACAAAAATGTAGTAGTGTCAAAGAATTAAATTTTGCTAATCTGATTGACATTAATTGCTTTCATATTATGACATTAATTTGCATTTCCCTCTTTACCAGCAATATGTACATTTTTAATATGTTCATTGGCCAGTTGGATGTCCTTTTCTGTGAAATACTTACTTGGTCATATCCTGCATTCATGTATCCATTGTGTTGTCTTTCTGCACTCACATATATATTATATAACATATTATATATATATATATATTAGTTATGTGGGATATTAATCTTTTCAATTAGTCTGTGGCTTCCATTTTCATGTTACTTGTCATGTGTCTGAATTAAAAGATTTTTATTTGTTTATTTGTTTTGATTTTGGTTAAATTGTCTAAATGATAATGTAGTCAAATTTATCATTTTTAACTTTTTAGTTTGCATTTTTATCTTGTTTAATAAGCTTTTTCCATCAGTTTTAGAGATAATATCCTATATATTTTTCTCAAATGTTAAATGCGCTGTTTTCACATTCAGAACTTAATCAATTAGAAATCAGTATTTCTATATGGTGTGATGTAGTCATGTACTATTATTTTTTTCCTATGGATAACCTCTTTTCCAGCACTACTTATTCAATAGAAAATGGAAAAGCATTTCCCCGCTAAATGTAATACTACTTGTACACTATGTCAAATTCCACATACACAAGATTGTCATCGTGGTTCATGTATCTCTTTGTTTAGCTGTGTGCCAAAATCACACTTTATTAATGATTTTCTCTAATATTTTCCCTTTAATAATTTTCTCTAATATTTTTCCTCTTCAATATTAGGACAACTAAGAAATGAATGTTACATAAAGAAGGAAACTTGCCTGTCTTTTTAAAAGATTTATTTATTTGAGAGAGAGAGAGAGAAAGACAGCAGGGGAGGATTGGCAGAGGGAGACAGGGAGAGAGAGAATCTCAAGCACACTCCCCACTGAACTCCAACATGGGGCTTGACCCCATGACCCTGAGATCATGACCTGAGCTGAAATCAAGAGCTGGACACTTAACAGACTGAGCGACCCAGGTGCCCCAAAACTTGCCTGCCTTGACACCAAACTTGAATAGGGATAAGAAAAATGTTCCTATGTAACTCATAATCACAAATTCTCACATAAGTTTAATGACTGAATTGAAGTACTTTAGTGGTACAAAAAGCTAAAGTTGAAAAACTAGTTTATTTCCCATAAGGCACTGGCAAAATCAAATGCAAATATTCCACATAAGAAATTATTCAAGTTATAAGTGTCAAACAATTTCCAGAGATAATGTGTCAAAAGAAATTCACAGGTGTGCACACACACACACACACACACACACGGCCCCCCCCCCCCAAACAAAAAACAAGATGTGTGGGAATTAGCTAAAACAAAAATTAGCCATGCTACCCTCACAAAGACTTAAAAAATTTGAAAAATAAAGCTTGGAATATGTTGAAAAATAACATTTTGGGGGGTATTGAATATATTTTAAAAATACCTTTCCAAAAGCCTGTAATATGAAAATAACAGCACAAGGTCATAAAAAAACAGCAGAATTTTAAAAGATATATGATTTTAGCCATGAAATAACGATAAAAATTCATATTAAAAATTAGATGGATACATTCAGCAAAAGTTTAGACATAGGTAAAAACAGAGTTATTGAATAGACGATATTGCTAAAGAAATTTTCCAGAATAGATTCCAGAGAATAAAAGATGTGGGAAATAGCATTTTTATAAAACAGAGGTTAAAAAAGTTGTAGGAAAAAATGAGAAGGATTAGCAGCCAACTAATCAGGGATTAAGAAATATATAACTGGGATGATCAGTAAAAGGTGATATTTACTCAGAAGAATCATGGATGGGAATTATCCTTTTATGAAAAATGCAGAGAATAGAAAGCATTCATCATGTTCAAGAAATTGTTCATAGCCTATTTTGCTTATAGGGATCAGAATTTATAGACTTTCCTTTCTTTAGTTATAGAAATGTTCACCACATTTAGATTTAGCATAAAACACTTAGTTTTTAGGCTCAAATGCTTTGTTGAAATAGACATTTTCAGTAAGATTACAAAAATTCTGAATATATGTATTCTGGAGACCACAGAAATATGTTGTATAAAGAATGCAAATAGAGCACTAGGCAAGTGGGCTAAATTCCTATTTAAGTTAAAATGTTTATATAATCCATTTCTTCTCACAGTCAGGACTTGAATCACGGTCTTGAATTACAATGAAGGGATCAAGAAGCTATCCAATGTATTCAACTGATCACTAAAAATTTCAGGTTTTTTCCTGGAATCTAATTTTTTTTTTAAAGATTTTATTTATTTATTCAACAGAGATAGAGACAGCCAGCGAGAGAGAAAACACAAGCAGGGGGAGTTGGAGAGGAAGAAGCAGGCTCCTAGCGGAGGAGCCTGATGTGGGGCTCGATCCCCTATCGCCGGGATCACGCCCTGAGCCGAAGGCAGATGCCCAACCGCTGTGCCACCCAGGCGCCCGTGGAATCTAATTTTTAACCTCAAGTTATGACTAAAAACTTAAAAGACACATCTATTGTGGGAATTATATTAATCCACTCAACTGTGGAATGTATTTGTTACAAAACAATATGGACAAGTTGGTTACTGTTTCTAAGTGGGCTCGAATACCTCATGGGAAAGAACATATATGGAAAGCAGAGTCCAAGTTTAAGCTGCAAATGACTCCAACATGTAAAAACTGGTGAAGGAGAAGAATACAGCAAAGGAGACTATAAGAGGATCAGTTGAAGTAAGGAAAAAAAAAAAGACATGTTAGAGTCGTGGAAGGCATGAGAGAGAATTTTCAATAATGTGGATGTGGCTGATTTGTTAGGATACTGAGTAAGCTAAACGCAGAAATATCATTAGTAGTATTGGTGACCTTGACAGATACATTTTTAATGGAGTAGTAGGGAAATGATGAGATTGGGTTGGATCAAAGTCTGACTGAACACTGAACACATAAAATTGGAGACAGCTGTGAAGACAAATCTTCTGGGCCGGTTGGCTCTGGGATAGGCCAGGGACTGGGCCAAATAGTTGGAGATAGTGTGAAATTAGATCTTGTATATTTTTTTCTCTTTTCCTTCTCTTTTGCATAATGGTTGAAGATACCAGAAGATGCTGTTACAATGACATAATTGCCATAGAAAGGAAGGGAAGAAGAAATTAAAAAGCAGAGTTGTGTGGAGAGTTAAGGGAAGGGGCTTCAGAGCACACATGGAAGACTGGCCTTTGGTAGAAGGAAAGACACTCCCTTTATTATAAAAGCAGTGAAGAAAGACATGTGGTGAATGCAGGCAGGACTATAGATTTGTTGAGGAGAAGATTAAGATGGTGAGAAATTAGGTGAGGTCATCAGCTGGGAGTGAGTATTGAGAAAAGGCTATAGAAAACTGGGAGAACTGAGCAACAGAGATAATCTAAGAAATAATCTCCCTTTGTTTTTTCTGTTTGTTTTGTTGTTGTTCATCATGAATACAAGTGAAACAAATAAACCCATGTATGTAGTTCTTCCCTAACAATAGTCAACATTCCTGCTTCAGCCATTGCATCTGTAGATTGTAGAGTTTATCTAGATTTGGTGTTTGTGTCAGGAGGGGGTTAACAAAGATCAATTATAGTGGATCAGTGTAGAATTTAGTTTGGTCAAGGAAAAAAAAGCAGGAGAGAGTATATTGCTAGAGAGGAAGTTGTGAGGCTACAGATGAAGTAGATCATTTTTGATGAAGGGGATATTTGAATGGACACCTTCCATTTGATATTGCAGAAGTGTTACAGTGGCTGACCAAGGACTCCATGGCAATATAGAAATAACAGATTGTTAGGCAAAAGTAAGATTATAACTAAGTTTGAACATAAGAATAGCCTGATGGTACATCTATTCATTCCTCGCTATTTAGTGACTTTCTCCAGACAGTCCAGAAGATCACAGTCAAATAAATTTCCATAATTGGAGCCAAGAAAAACTACAGGTTGGCAAGTTAGAGCAAATTGGCAAAAGGACAGTTGGCTAAGTGTGAATTTTAACAGCTGGTTATAAGGTTTGGACTTGGAAGAGAGGCAAATGACACCAGAATTAGAAGTGAGGGAGAATATGCTACGAGAGGGACAACTGGAGATCTCCATCTTGGTAAAGATAAAAATCTAGTGTAGTAGAAATTTAGAAATGTGAAATAGACTGCATCAGGAGGCACAATCAGACAGTGGGATTTTGGAGCTGATGATCCCAAGAAAAAATTCAAATGATAGTCAACTGTACACTGTAACTGCTTGTATGAGTGACTGGAACCCACTGGTATGGAGGTCAGTGTTCCTGAGAAACTAAAGGTATTAAGCCAGAGTGAAAGGAATATCAAATAGTCAAAGGAAAAAAATCATAAACCTCATATTTCTTATGAGCAGCACTAAGAAATTTCACATGTTATTTTTAGTGCTGAGTGACAAAAGTTAAATAACCAATTTATTTTCCTAAACTTTTGATTAATTTCCTTACTGGAGGCTATCATAAAGAAAATTGACAATTTTAGAATTTGAGATAAAGGTCAATCATATATTAAATGTCGCTTCTGAGACAAGAAATTGAGTCTTGACAGAGGAATAGATTCAAGGAGAACCACCAACTTTGTCCCCTGTTAACGCACCCTAACTATAGATTCCCCTGCCCCCACACCCCAGAAAATAATTCTTAGCTACAGTAATTATTTGAAATAAGCAAATAGAGATAAAGTCTTCTCATGGAAATTGTTTAAACTGTCCTGAAATTGAGTAGGAAAATTGTGTGTGTGTTTGTGTGTATGTGTTTGTATGTGTGTCTGTACATGTGCTCGCTCACACATGTGACTTCAGATTTTTGGACTGGTTAAGGATATTAGTATATACATTGTAGACAGAGAAGCCTGAATAATTGACAGTAATATAGGACAACTTCTAAGTGTTTTTCAAATTATCGACCAAAGGGAGATGCCAGGAAAATGCACATTTGCTATGAACAAATCTAACATTACAAAATCCTTTACACAAAAAATAAATTAAACAGATTGCAAAACATTTATTATAGTATTCCTTTAAATGTCAAGTTTCTTCATTGAGCTTTAATAATTGGATACCTCTTGTGGAGCTCAATTATTTTGTAAATCAAGATATTGATACATGTTAAAATAAACTTAAAAAATAAATTCATGGAATAGAATAGGCTTTTCAAAGATATCAATAAGAACTTAGTAACTAGAGAAGCAGAAATACTAAACAAGGGGAAATTCCATGCACTGAATAAAATAATATATAAGCTTGGAGATCTAGAACTGACATATAGATTCTCAATATGGAAATTAGCAAGAGAAACATAATTGATGAGAAATTATGAAGAATTCTTAATGAAAAATATGCCATGATAAAAATATATGTTCATTTAAATCTAGTAGTTTTATTATATTTAATAAATCTGTGGAAATATGAAATACTGTTTTAAAATTAGTATTTCTAAAGTTTACTATGAATCATAAAGAGAAAGTATAAAAGTTAGCATGTATATGTGGTATTCCCAGAGACTCCTACATGTGAGAAAAGAATAATTATGAGAGGAAAAAGAAGGATGTGATAGCTAGCAAGACAGAAAAGCTTTCCCTTTTTCCGATTTAAATACAGGTATTCTTAGACAATTTTTCAGTTAATGCTAAATTAAGTTAAAGTACATTATAAGTCGAAGATGTGGGAGCATGTCAACTATCTCTCCCAAGGGTCCACAAGTACTATCAACAGAACTTTGACAACCTCTATTCTATATATAGTCTAACATGAAAAATGTATGTGTCTGCTTAGATCAGTGGCTGCAACCTGGTGGTTTAGAAAAAGCATTTGGCATGCAGATTACTTTTGCTTGGCCTACAGAGATTTAAAAATACGTAAACATTTAAAAATTGGGAAATTTTATATGAAAACAAACTTTCTGGCTTCATTGGAAAAATCACAACGTCTGGTGACACTGAGACCTGAATAGCAACTGATCGCTTTTCCCTGAGGCTTGCACTCTATTCTCCGCAGCCCCTTCCTCTTACCTGTGTGTCTGCTTACACCTGCCACTTTATTTAC